>NW_020175432.1:1802327-1817153 GCF_003031525.2 Neophocaena asiaeorientalis asiaeorientalis
TAATGAGCAAAGAGTTTATGACGGGGCTGACGAAAAGCTTCTGGGTATAGATAGTGGTGATGGTTACACAACATGGTGAATGCATTTTATTACTAATTGTGCACTAACAAATGGTAAAAATGATGAATATTGTGTTATGTGTAGAGTCTATCACACTGCATTCATTCAAGGCAAAGAAAACAAAAAACAAACCTTCTTGTGCATAGAAGCCAGCTTCCTCGGAAGTAGCCTTCACCGTCCCTGTTTGCAGGGGACGGATGTGCGGTCCAGGGAGATAGCTCCGTCTATCCCGCGGTCACCTGGCGCACCGTGGGGCGGGATTCAAGTGCAGCCTCTGGCTCCACAGCCTCTCACCCCCACCCATGTTCACTGTCATTCCTCAAGGTCAAGTGGAGTCTGCAGTTCGCCTGTGTGAACCCATCCCAGCCCCTGGCTATGGCAGGTCCTTGGAAAGGAGTGTCTGAACTCGAGTTCAGTGAGATGTAAGTGAGATAGTCCAGATGCAGATTGTTCTGCCTTTTTCTGATAACGGCCCAACCAGCTCTCACCAGTTAATTCAAGGCTTTCTCACTCATCCGGGTGGATTCCTCCTCGCCTGTCCTCGTTCACTCCAGCGCATACACATGGCGGCCAGAGCTTCTGCCTTGAATCGAGGCAGCCTAGGGAGGCGTTTGAAAGCCGCTTCTTGTCCAGACTCACTAAACAATCTTAGGCCAGAGGACCACGCCCCAATCTGTGCAGTGAGGGTCAGCCCAGGAGACAGAGGTGGTCCCTGGCACCAAAGCCGAGGCACCCTCTTTTTCCTACGGAAGCCCCTTCGTGTATCTGATTGAACCCTGTATTAGTTTCCTAGGGCTATTGCAACAAACAGCCACAGACTTGGTGGCTTAAAACCACAGAAATGTATTCTCTTGCAGCTCTGAAGCCCAGAAGTCTGAAATGAAGGTGTCGGCAACATATGGTTACCAAAGAGGAAGGTGGGTGGGGAGGGATAAATTAGGAGTTTGGGACTAGCAGATACAAACTACTATATATAAAACAGATAAACAACAAGGTCCTACTGTATAGCATAGGGAACTATATTCAATATCTTGTAATAATCGATAATGGAAAAGAATATGAAAAAGAATATATATATATTCTTTATATATATATATATATATATATATATATATACATATGACTGAATCACTTTTCTGTACACTGAAAACTAACACAACATTGTAAATTAACTATAAAATTTTTTTCAAGCTAATAAAAGAAAAAAAGGTGTCAGCAGGGCCATGCACCCTCCTAAGGCTCCAGGGGAGGGGCCTTCTTGCTTCTTCCAGCTTTTGGGAGCTCCCAGCATTCCTTAGCTTATGGCTGCGTCACTTCAATCTCTGTCTTCACACAGCTTTCTTTTTTCTCTGTCTCAAATCTCCCTCTGCCTTTGTCTTATAAGGACACTTGTCACCAGACTGAGGGCCCACCCAGATAAACCAGATGATCTCATCTCAAGATCCTTCACTTAATTACATCTACAAAGATCCTTTTCCTAATAAATTCACAGTCACAGGTTCCAGGGTTCAGGATTCAGATGTAACTTCTGGGGGGACCAACATTCTCCCTACTACGGCCCCCAAGCGCATTCTCTGTGAAGACCAGGTGTCTGCCTGAGCCTCACCAGATCTTTGGGCAAATCTCCTTCTTTTTATCTCCCGCCCAGGTAGTGCCCAAAACAGACCCAACCTTCTCCTGATGCAGAATTTTCTTTAAAGACCAACAGCCCAGTATTGAAATCTCCATCACGTGAATCCCCTGGCGGTCCAGTGGTTAAGACTCCGTGATTTCACTGCAGGGGGCGTGGGTTCGATCCCCGGTTGGGGAACTAAGGTCCAGCCTGCCCCACAGCGCAGCCAAAAAAAAATAACCTCCACCACAGTTCACCACCACTCGAGTGCTCCATGTGACATAGTCAGACAGGCTACACAAGGCCAGGCAACCATCCAGGGTACAGAGCTGAGAGGTTCCAGGAGAGAGTTGGGGCTCATACCCCACCCTGACAATGCGGGTGCAGCACCAAAACGTGAAACAAAGCCATAAAGAGTGATGACATTCAAGGACACTTGATACAAAAAGATGCCCATTCTATGGCAGATGGCAAGTTACCAGTGTACATTTCCACTTCATTTTTGTCTGAACTTCGAGTGGAATTATATGTTTCAGAATGTAAGTTGTGCTTATCTCTCCCTGGTGACAATTCTGGATGATTTGTGACTCTCCTCTTGATGATCTCAATTTTCTGCAATGAACCTGTCAAAAGAATTCCTCTAAGATATAAGAAATACTGAAACACGAATACAACCTGTGAACGTCGAGGCTTTATTTTCTTAAAGTGTGAAAAGACATGAGCAATTTCATCTGAATTGATGATGGGTGATGGCCTGGGCAGGACGGAACTGGCCAGAGGGCTGATAAAGGTGGATGCTGGAAAGCCAGACACTTGCTGCCCCCTAGAGTCCGTCTGGAGAACCTCAGCACCAGGACCAGAAGGGAAGATGGAAGGGCATTGAAGTCAGGCAGAAAGGCTGTGTAAGACCCCTCTGCACAGTGTTCTGATTCCTGCAAGCCCCCCTTCCTCATCTCCTCCTTGAAGACCTGGCCTGGAAGTGACCCCTCAGGGGTGCTTTGCTCCCCCACCCGCACCCACGAGCAGGGGTGCTGTCCATTTTGGGCCCCCAGTTTACTTCTCAGCTGACCTGAGTTCTGTCCCCTCGACAGAACTGCCACCCAGCTGAGGACGTTGCAGAGAGTGGGTGCCCTATCTCACCTCCCAGCCTGGGCGCCTGGCCAGAGTGGGCACCTCAAAGACAATTGGAGGCACAAGTGACCTCAGGACTGCATCTCTGTGGCCTCTTCCTTCTGGTCTCATCTCCTCTGTCTAATTCAGTCCATTCTGTGTGGACTAGAGGTTCCAACATGTGGTCCAGCAGTTCCACTTCGGGGTACTTATCCGAAGGAAACAAAATCACTAACTCAACAAGATATCTGCACCCCCATGTTCACTGCAGTATTATTTACAATAGCCAAGATGGAAGCAACATAAGTGCCCACGGATAAAGACAATGTGAGATATGTATATTTGTAATGGAATATCATTCAGCCATAAAAAGAAGGAAATGTTGCCATTTGTGACAATATGGGTGGAACTTGAGGGCAGAATGCTAAATGAAATAAGTCAGATAGAGAAAGACAAGTACTGTATGATCTCATTTAGAGATGGAATCTTTTAAAAAATGGACGAAGGATCTGAATAGATATTTACTATGGACTGAATATTTGTGTTCCCCCTAAATTCATAGTCTGAAATTTAAATCCCCAGTGTGATGGTATTAGGAGGTTGGGACTTTGGGAATGATTATGTCATGAGGGTGGAGTCCCCACGAATAGGATTAGTGCCCTTATAAGAAGAGATACGAAAGAGGAAATGATCTCTCTCTCTTTCTTTTCTGCCATGTGAGGATACAGCTAGAAGATGGCCATCTATAAATCAGAAAGAGGGCTGTCACCAAGAACCCAACCATGATCTCAGACTCCATCAGCCTCCAGAACTGTGAGAAATAAGTTCATTGCTTAAGCCATTCAGTTTATGGTAAATTTGTTATAGCAGCACAAACTAAGACAACATTTCTCCAGAGAAGATATACAAGTGGTCAATATGCACTTGAAAATGTGCCCAACATCACCAATCATTAAGGAAATACAAATCAAACCCAAAATGAGATACCACCTGGAATGCACTAGAATGGTTACAATCAAAAGTCAGATAACAAATTTTGATGAGGATGAATTAAAAAGTGGAAATCTCTTAATTGCTGGTGAAATGCAAATTGTGTAGCGACTTTGGAAAACAGCTTGGCAATTCCTGAAAAAGTTCACCGTAGAGTTCCCATATGACCTAGCAATTCCACATTTAAGTATATACACCCAAATGAAATGGAAACATATGTCCACACAAAATTTATTCTTGAATAGTCACTTCAACTTTACCGTAACAGTCAAAAAGTGGAAACGACCCACATATCATCAACAGACAAATGGAAAAGCAAAATGTGGTACATACATACAATTGAATATTATACAGCTATAAAAAGGAATGAAGTTCTGATTCACACTGCAATGTGGATGAACCTCAAAGCATCACGGTGAGTGAAAGAAGCCAGATACAAAAGATCACATAGTATATGAGTCCATTCATATGAAATGTCCATAATAGGCAGAGCCACAACTACTGAAGGTAGACTAGTGCTTGTTTAGGCCTGGGGTTGTGTGTGTGGAAGGGTGGGGAAAGGGGCTGAATGCTAGAGTATGGTGATTCTTTCTGAGGTGTTGAAAATACTTTAAAATTGATTATGGTAATGGTGTACAAGTCTGTGGATATACTAAAAATCCTTTAATTATATACTTTAAATGAGTGAATTATGTGGTTTGTGGATTATATCAATAAGTATGTAAAAAAAAAAAAAAACCTTGTCAGTAGAGGTCAAAAACTAATAATAGACCCACTATTATATTCTCAACCCCAAGTTAAAGGGTTACTGCTCCCTGTTTGTAACTTCCTTTTTTTTTTTGGCTGCATTGGGTCTTTGTTACTGTGTGTGTGCTTTCTCTAGTTGTGGCAGGCGGGGGCTACTCTTCGTTGCGGTGCATGGGTTTCTTATTGCGGTGGCTTCTCTTGTTGCAGAGTGCGGGCTTCAGCGCGTGGCCTTCAGTAGTTGCAGCACACAGGCTCAGTCCTGTAACTTCCTTTTTGAAAGTAACCATAAATTTGTGTGTGGCAATTGTCTTGTTTTTTGACAGTTCTACCACCTGTATGTGGAGCCCCCATGATATATTTTAGTTTTGAAAAACCTGAGTGTTACCCAGACAAGACCTAACTCTGCTCTCTTCCAGCTGCCCATGTTGCTATTGAGAATTCAGACATCATGACTTTCTGTTTCTTCTTCTCTGCAAGTTTGAAAATCTTTCCTTTAACCCCTAGTGTTCTGAAACATACGCTGACTTGTTCAGTGTGAAAGGCAGCGTCTAACATGGCCTTTGGGAGATGATTAGGTCATGAGGGTGGAGCCCTCATGAATGGGATTATTGCCCTCATAAAAAAGACCCCAGAAATCTCCCTTGTCCCTTTCACCATGTGAGGACACAGCAAGAAGACGCTGCCTGTGAACCAGGAAGCAGCCCTCACCAGACAGTGAATCTGCTGGTGCCTTGAGCTTGGATTTCCAGAACTGCAAGAAATATAGTTTCTGTTGTTTGTAAGTTGCCCAGTCTATGGGATTTAGTTACAGCAGCCCAAACGGACTAAGATAATCTGTTTTCAATTCTTTGGGGTATATAACTAGGAGGGGAATTGCAAATGTATTTAATGGCAGAAGGAGAGTGTGAAACAGCTCTGATTTTCAGGTAGTGATGAGCATGGTGGCAAATTTTGTTTCAGGTATATGAAGTTAAAAATCCCTCGCTCCTTATTGGAAGGGTCAGAAGAAGGAGCTGGCAGAGTTATGGTGTGATGGCAGATTTGGGGGGTATTGCGGGGTTAGGGAGGATGTGGGGAAGTGGGGAGAGCTTATAACTCCCCCACAGATATGGTCACTTCCTTCCCTGTGTGCCCCCAGAGAAGAGCTGTGTCACCATGGTGGCACTGCTTTTTTGCATTATTTCTTTGTTTTGTGATGGTTTCCCCCGCAGTGCTCTGACAGCAGGATTTTCAGAGAGGATTTGAGTACTGCCTTGAGTTGTGTCTTCTTATCTCCCATCTGCTATGATAGCCTTCCCAACCCCTCCTTCTGGAAGCAGTCACCAAATTGATATGAAACCACAGTTTTTCTGATTGTAGACCTGACATGTGATCATTACCAAAAAAATGGAAAACGTAAACCAGGAGGGCAGAAGCTCACTCATGATCTGTCACTCAGACCATCACTGTCAGCATATTTGGTGTTCAATTCTAGTCAGTGTGCTCATTCTATAAGAAGTCTTGGAAGGTCCCTCGCCAGCGCAGCACTTTGTCCAACTCCTTGCATGCCTGCCTCTCCGGCAATAGTGGACAGCTCTTCTTTTGCATGGGAGCAATTCACAAAAAGCAAAACTCTTGGCCCACAAACACTCATTCAAAAATGGTGACAACTTTTGAGTCCCACAGGAAAAAGCTAACTATGTTCTTTTACAACTTAGATTTCCTACTTTACTGTTTCGATTGGGGTCAGCAAACTTTTACTAGGTCAGATGGAAAGTACTTTAGGCTTTGCAGGCCAGATGGTCTCTGTCACAAAGACGCAACTCTGCCATTATAGAGTGAAAGCAGCCACAGGCCATATGCACACAAATGGGTGTGGCTATGTTTCAATAAAACTTTATGTGCAGGCACGGGAGGAAGTTCAGATTTGGCTCGAAGTCTGTAGTTTGCCAACCCTTGTCGAGATTTTTGCCAGACTTTGTGTTAATTCTCAGCCCAGTCATGGTCGAGAAGCAGTCACACAGAGCTGCATTCTCATCTTTTCTTCTGCAATGAATGAATGAGGTCAATGAATGAAGATGGTGTGGCTGATGGGGTGGGGGTGGGGGCAGGCACAGGGAATGGGCCTGCCCCATCATAGGGGTTACCACACAGAGCAATTCCAGCCCTTGGGGTCACAATGTCGCAATGTCGCAACGTCCAGACACGTTTTTGGTTGGGGGAATGCTACTGGCATCTGGTGAATGAAGGCCAGGGATGATGCTCAACATCCCTCAATGTGCAGGATGGGGACTTTCCTGGTGGGGCAGGGGTTAAGACTCCGCACTCGCAATGCAGGGGGCCCAGGTTCGATCCCTGGTTAGGGAACTAGATCCCACATGCATGCTGCGAGTTTGCATGCGGCAACTAAGGAGCCCACATGCCACAACTAAGACCTGGCGCAACCAAATAAATAAAATAAAATAAAATGTGCAGGATGGCTTCTGCTGCAAAAAAATGATCTGGCTCCAAACATCAACAGTGCTGAGGTTGAGACACCATAACTTGAACGTAAGCATGGCAATTTAGAAAGCCTGTTTGCTTGAATTCCATGTATGAATTTCTTGTGGAAATGTGATACAGGCAGATGAGAAGATACTTGACCAAAGGAACACAAAATGCAACAAGAATCACAAGCAAGCATCCCTCTAACCTCAGGGTCCCCAGTACCCCCACCCAGGACACAGCTTCTCTCAACACATTTTTGTTTATCTTTCCAGATTTTTAGAAATTTTAACACAAATTTTTCCACACCCTACACATTATTTTGACCAGTTTTCATTTAAAAAATCATGGCGATCTTTCCATGTGATTCATCTTCACAATGAATAGTTTTTTCTTAAAGTTTTAAGTTTAGTTCCTAACATGACAGAGTGTATTTTACATACCATCTGTTCGTTCTGCAGCCCTCTGGAGCCCTTGCTTAATTGAAGCATGTGGTATAGCACTGCCCATTTTAGACGGTGGGTGGCATAATTTCACAATTGTTAATAGAGGCCAAAAGATGAAGGGAACTACAGGGAAGATGAATAGTCTAAAAGCTGCTGGAGAAAGAAGAAAAAAGAGCAGAGGGAAAAACAAGCATATGGCAGATTATCGGACACTTATATCCTGAATATAGGGCAACAGGAGGGTTTGGCCTAAGTGCTAGAAGTTTGGACTGTCATTGGTGGAGATGAGGAAGGCTGCAGAAGGAGGGTTGTGTATGTGTGCATGTGTGTGCTTATCATATTAAAGTGTACCATTCAGTGGTGTATTTTTTCCTGGGTCTGTCATAACAAATTAACACAAACTTGGAGGCTTAAAACTATGGAAATTTATTCTAACCGTTCTGGTGGCCAGAAAACTAAAATCAAGGTGTGGGCAAGGATGGTTCCTTCTGGTGGCTCTAAGGGAGAATCCTTCCCATGCCTCTCTCCTAGCTTCTGGTGGCTGCTGGCAATCCTTGGCCTTCCTCAGCTTGTAGCTACATGGCTCCAATCTTTGCCTCTGTCATCACATGGCCTTCTCTTCTCTGTGTCTTATATCTGTTTTCCCTGCTCTTTTCTTATAAGGTCACCTGTTATTGGACTTAGGGCCCACTGCCAATCCAAGATGGCCTCACCTTGAGATCCTTGTGTTAATTACATCTGCAAAAATCCTTCTTCCAAATCCAATCTCATTCTGAGGTTCCAGATGGATGTATATTCTGGGGGCCACAATTTGACCCACTACAAGTGGTTTTTAATATATTCAGAGTTGTGCAACCAATACCTCTATCTAGTTCCAGAATATTTCATCACCCTACAGGAAACCCCACACCAATTAGCAGTCACTCCCATTCCTCTCTTCCCCCAGCCGCTGGCAACCACTGATCTGCTTTTTGTCTCCATGGATTTGCCTATTCTGGACATTTCACGTAAATGAAATCATAAAACACTTGGCCTTTTATGTCTGGCTTCTTCGTTCAGCATGTTTCCCAGGTTTATCCATGTTGCAGCATGAATCAGAGTTTCACTCTTTCTTGTGACTGTGTAATATTCCATTGCATAGATCCACTACATTCTGTTCTTCCATTCACCCACCGATGGACATTTGGGTTGTTTCCACCTTTTGGCAATTGTGAATAGTGCTGCTATAAGCATTGGTACTCAAGTATCTATTTGAGTCTCTGGGTTCAATTTTTTTAAGGTCCATACCTAGGAGTGAAATGGCTGAATCACATGGTAATTCTACGTTTAACGTTTTGAGGAACCATCACATTTCCACAGAGGCAGGACCACTGCCCATGCTTCTGACACCTATTGCAAACTGGAGGGTTCCCAAAACCATCTCAGGTGGTTTTGAGATGGTTAATTAATAATTAACCAAGTTAATTATTGGTTAGTTAATAATTATTGGTTAACCAATAGTTAGCTATCGGTTAATAATTAACTGATAGTTAATTATTGGTTAATCAATAGTTAATCAATAATTCACTAGAAGGACTCACAGAACTCATTGGAAGCTGTTATACTCACGGTTACAGTTTATTACAGTGGTAAGATACAACTAAAACCAACCCAAGAAAGAGATGCATGGGGCAGGGTCCAGGAGGGGTCCAAACATGGGGCTTCCAGTTGCTCTCTCCCTGGAGACTCACAGACGGCAATTCCCCCTCCCAGCCACACTGTGTGACAACACACACCAATTGTTAACTAGGGAATCTCACCCAAGCCTCAGTACTCAGAGTTTTTGTTGGGGCATGGTCATGTACAGCTGCATGGCTGACTTTCAGTCTCCAGTCTCTTCCAAAGGCAGTACTCAAGCCCCCCATGGCCCGAAGTCCTCATGCACACAGATACTCCTATCCAGCAGAACATTCCAGGGGCCTAGAAGTCACCTCCTAAGAGCTGACAGCAAAGGACCAATTTCTCTTAGGCAAGGTTAGTTCTTCACCATACACATGTATTGAAGAGTTTCTTCTGCTATTGTTTTCTCTCCTGTCTTCCTGGATTATGAATAATTACTCTCCCCCCATTGTTTACATTTTTTTATTGTGGTAAGAAATACAGAAAATTTACCGTAGTAATCATTTCTAAGCATACAGGTCACTGGTGTTAAGAATATTCACATGGGTGTGCAACCATCAGCACCGTCTTGCAAAACTGAGACTTTTTCAGACTTTTCATCTTGCAAAACTGAGACTCTGTCCCCATTAAACACTAACTCAGAAACCACCATACAACTGAGGTCAGAGAAGGTAGGATTTGTTCGAATGGCCCTGGTTCATGGAAACATGGGGGTTGGGAAGAGAAAGGATGAAAGTTGGGGGGGTTGAGGAACCTTGGATTCTTAGGTGAACATCAGCTTAGCTGCCATCAGTTAAAGATAAAATTTACCGTTGAAATGTAGAGCTGGATCCAACTCCACTGGTGCTTAGGGAAATGCAAATAAACAAGAAAAATGGTGAAGTCTAACCTCTGGCTATTGTTATGAGCAGTAACTCAGAGAATGTTGGGTCACACCTTCCTGCCAGAGCAAGGTCAGATTTCTATAGATCTGAGCTTTGGCCACCAGCCCACGAAGGGAAAAGTTATGTGGGGACAACAGAGTGCTTCTTAGGCCTCTGGTCACCGGGAAGGTAATCCACATGACGTGCGGGCGGACGAACCAAGAAACTACTGATAGTGGGATGGGGTGTCGTGTCAGAAAGTTGCTTGTAGATGGGAACTGGTAGATGTCAACGGAGGCATGCTCCACGGGAACCAGGAAGACTGCCAGGGCCCACATGGTGTAGACAGAAGCCCAAGCGTGGGCTGGACCGATCCTCTGTGCCATAGTCCCGAGTGGAGTGTAGATCGCAGCTACGGCAAAACCGCGTAGGCGTCCCCCAAGGATGGCCACTGGGACTTTGGACTGGATGGGGAATTTCCATTTGAGGGCCAGCTCTGAACTTGCTGTGGGTTATTGAACAGAACTGCCCTGTGACTGAAGGACATGAAATCATCTTGAAAGTGAAATACAGTTTACCCTTGAACAACAGGGGGTTGGGGGCTGTGCAGTCGAAAATCTGTGTAGAACTTATAGTCTGCCCTCCGTAGCCGCGGTTATACATCATGGATTCAACCAACCACGGATCGTGTCGTGCTACAGTATTTACTACTGAAAAAAATCCATGTATAAGTGGACCGGCAATTCAAACCCACAGTGTGCAAGGGTCAACTGGATTCATGATGTCTGTGAGGTTCTGAGGCTCAGGACCAGCTCTTTGGAATAAGTTTGGGACAACACGCACCTTCCACTGCCCCTTACAGAGAAACCAAGGTTCAACTGCAAAACAGTTTTATTTGTTAAATTATCAAACGGGATTATCATACAAAACAATAACTATATGGCTAGGCTAAGTGTATAAAGTGCTCAAGTTTCCAGAACATCACATGTGGGTCACTGCAGGTCCACCCCCTCTCCCCACCCCAAACAAGGGGCACAGGACGTGCTTCCTTCCCCATGGTGTGCAGGAAGGTCCCCACGCCAGTTAGGGACACAGCCTGCATGTGGATTCACGGCTCGGCGTGGCCCGAAAGGAGCAGGCTCCTTAGCTCTCCCTGCGTTTCCCCACCAGTGGCCTCCTCAGGATTGAAATACCACTGGCTGGTGGCCTTGGGGCCCTGGGCCTTTTCCCAGGCCTCCTGGTTGATTAAGGCTGCCTCTTTACTCGCCTCGGCGGAGAGTTCCAGAACCTGGGTAAAGCTCCTGTGGAAACAAGACAATGACGAAAGCTCTTCACCCTCTGTGCCCGAGCACCTTCGCAGCTGCCATGTCAGGGGCGGGGGCGGGGGGAGGTTCAGGGTGACCCTCCTCGGGCTCCTGGGAAAGCGGCAGTGAATAAGTTTTTTCTGAACAGAACTCAAACAGGGAAGCCCTGAGAGCAGGACCGGGCAGGTGTGAAAGAAAAGAGTTGTTTACTCGACAACTATTTAGGGAGTATCAACACTTGACAGGAACCATCCTAAGAGCAGGAGGCAGAGCCATGAACGGGGAGCTCCCCCAGCAACCACACAAGATAAACGGCAGTGGGGAGATCAGCACAGAACGAGCGTGCTTCCCCGCTCCCTCCCGTGACCCCGGCCGTCTACAACACTTTGGCGTGTCTGATTCAGTCCCAGGACACAGAGTGATGAGGGAGATGCCACAGCAGGTGGCGTTTGTCATGAGTACCTTCAAACCTCTCAGGCACCTCGGGAAGTACATCTGGCATCGTAAGGGAGAAGAAGACTAGATTCTTTTTTAGAAGAGGTGGAAGAAAGCCTCATGGTTAGAAATGTCCTGGAGGAGAGAAGGGGACCGGGTGGCTTTCGGGGGCTGGACATGGGCTGAGTGGACCTGGGCACTGGTTACACAAGGGTGCCCGGTAGTGAAAGCCACTGAGCTGTACCGTTACAATCTGTGGCTTTTCTATATGTACTTACACATCAATAAGAAGGTCCTGGGAATTCCCTGGCAGTCCAGTGGTTAGAACTCTGTGCTTTCACTGCCGTGGCCTGGGTTTGATCCCTGGCTGGGGAACTAAGACCTCACGAGCCACACAGAGCGTCAAAAAACTATCTGAGGGCCCCTGAACTGCTGTGTTACCCCAAGGAAGTGATCGCCCCTTTCTATTTTGGCTGCTCAAGAACGAGTACAGGAGTTTTGGTTGGGTTGAAGGCATCTTGCCCATTCCCCTCTCCCTGCCTCGCTGGACCCTCGTACCCTCAGCCCCTGCAAACACCAGAGCTGCCCACCCTCCAGAACACAGCACACCTTCCACAAGGCAGCCGCCAACAGCCCATCTCTGCCCAACGAGGAGATGCGGGGAGAGGGGTACTATCCTTTTTTAAAAATATTTTCTGTAATACCTTTGGAGCTCCAGATCCTTCTTTTGGGTCATTTCCTTGAGTTCCCTCAGCAGGTCCAAGGCCTTCGCGTTTTCTTCTGAGCTGCTGATGCCAAGTTCTCCCAGCAGATGGCATGTGGTCGTCAATTCCCCCTGCAACTTGTCTGGAGGGGAAAAGGCGTTGTCAGCCGTGGTTTCAAGGTGCCCCAAGCAATGGATGCACGAGCTGGCTGGCTGACTGTATTTTTCTCCTTTTGCTGGAATGCTCTCATGTTATGCAGGAATCGTGATGAGCTCGAAGGCAGAAAGGGTCGTGAAGGAAGATATTCGTGCGCTGGTACTGCCTCTGTGCCCCTTTGCCTGAGATCACGGGGCTCTGAGATGGCGGGCCATGTGTGTCTGCCATCTAGGCAGTCATCGGAACATACCTGGAATGGTGCGCTGGTGTCCTCAACAGAAGCAGATCCAAAAGACAGAGAAGATCTGGTCTAGGAGTAACTTGAGAACAAACCCATGGTTCCCACTCCCGGTTCCCAGCACTTCTGCCCCCAACGCCCCCCCAACAGAGAGCCGCCTGCAACAGCCCTGGGTCCCCCCTGCTTTAACAAAACTAGCATCTCTCCGAGTCCAGCACATGTCCCAGCTGTAAATTATAACACTTGAGGAACCTTATAAGTGTTCTTACAAACACATATCTTCTTTGCCAGGGGACTGAACTGTGTCCTCCCAAAAAGACATGTTCAGGTCCAAATCTCAAGTACCTGTGAACGTGACCTAACTGGAAATGAGGTTTTTGTAGATGTGACGGAGTTAGAATGAGGTCATTAGGGAGGGGCCTAATCCAATAACTGGTGTCCTTCTAAGAAAAGGGCAGTTTAGACACAGAGGTGCTCAGAAACAAGGCCATGTGAAGACCGAGGCAGCAGCACAGCACTGTAGATCAACTACACTGCAATAAAAATTTATAAAAACAAAAGCACCAAAATAAAATAAAGCTTGGTGACTTCCCTGGTGGTCCAGTGGTTAAGAACGCTCCTTCCAATGAAGGGGACGCAGATTCGATCCCTGGATCCCACGTACCGCGGGGCAACTAAGCCCACACGCCGCAGCTACGGAGCACACGAGCCACGACTAGAGAGCTACAACTACAGAGCCCACACACTCTGGAGCCTGCACGCCGCAATGAAGAGCCCACGCGCTGCTACGAAAAGATCCCGCGTGCCACAACTAAGACCCGACGCGGCCAAAAATAAGTAAATAAATATTTTTTTTAAAGCTTAAAAAAAAAAAAAAGGACAGAGGCAGAGTCTGAAGGAATGCTCCATGAGCCAAGATTGCCAGAACACTAAAAGCCAGGGGATGCATTCTCCCCTAGAGCCTCCAGAAGAAGCCAACCCCAATGACACCTTGATTTCGGACTTCTAGTCCCCTAAACTGGGAGGGAATAAATTTCTGTTGTTTTAGGCCACCTGGTTTGTGGTATTTTGTTACAGAAGCCCTAGGAAACTCAAACAGTCCCCAATCCCAACTCCTGGCAACTATCTAGAGCATTTATCAGAGATGGAGACCAAGAGATATAGACGTGCAGTTGGTTGCCATAATTATAAAATTAGAAACCCGGACACAGATGATGGTTCAACATGGCTCATTTTTCAAGGTCCCGTTTCATACATATACTATTTCACATTGGAAAAGGCTTGATTTTACATCAGTAAAATCAAGCTAAACACGTCCAGGTGGCTCATGAGAACTTTGCTTAGAAATAACCAAACTCTATGTCATATGACCCAGCAATCCCAATCCTGGGCATATATCTGGACAAAACTATAATTCAAAAAGATACATGCACCCTTATCTTCATAGCAGCACTATTTACAATAGCCAAGACATGGAAGCAACCTAAATGTCCATGGACAGATGAATGGATAAAGAAGATGTGGTACCTATATACAATGGAATACAACTCAGCCATAAGAAAGAATGAAATAATGCCATTTGCAGCAACACAGATGGACCTAGGGATTATCATAGTAAGTGCGGTAAGCCGGAAAAAGACAAGTATCATATGACATCACTTATATGTGGAATCTAAAATATGACATAAATGAACTTATCTACGAAACAGAAACAGACTCACAGACGCAGAGAACAGACCTGTGGTTGCCAAGGGGCAGCGGGGGGCATGGAGTGGGAGGCGGGGTTAGCAGATGCAAACTAGTATCTATAGGATGGATAAACAACAAGGACCCACTATATAGCACAGGGAACTATATTCAATATCTTGTGATAAACCATAATGGAAAAGAATACGAAAAAAAGAATGTCTATGTGTATAACTAAGTCACTTTGCAGTATAGCAGAAACTACCACAACATTGTATTGATAAATCAACTATACTTCAGAGAAAGAAAGGGAGGAAGGGAGGGTGGGGTATGGGAGACAGGGAGGGAGGGAG
>NW_020175432.1:1817260-1826379 GCF_003031525.2 Neophocaena asiaeorientalis asiaeorientalis
ATTTTTGTTCTAAAGAGAATTTTAGGATAGAGGATGGCACTCTTCACACTTGCCGCCTTCTTCAAGTGAAGTATTAGGTGGGAACGCTATACAGGAAAGGGACCCTCTCAGCTCTGCTTAGAAGGCAGGACAGGGTTGGGGTCGGTGGCCCTGTTGTTCCCCAGCCACCAAACCACCTTTGTAGAGACTGCAGCCTCCCCAGGACGCCTTTCAGCAGGACGGGAAATCACTGCGGGGGTCCTTCAGACTAGGTTCAAACCCCAACACAGTCCTTACTCAGGGCATGACCCCACACAAACCGCAGCCTTGCTGGCCCCCTGCGTCCTCTGCCATTTGATGGGGTACACGCCGTCTACCTGAGAGGAGGCCTATGACCTGACACGAACGGATAAAGGTGCCCAGGACACAGGAGATGCCAGCATGCACTGGGAGGTTCGTCCCACCCCTTGCCGGGCAGTTGCCCCGTTTCCTACCTAAGAAGCACTGCCCGTCTCCGTCCAGGTGGACTGATCTCACGGGCAGTTCATGCCTCGTGGTGTCCAGGGCCGTCGCCAATGTCTTGTATCGTTCCTTAAAGCAGCTGGCCATGGCCTCACAGGGGCTCAGCATCTCGATCTGCAGGCAGAAGGGGAAGGAGCCTGTGGGACGCGGCACCTGTGAGGTAAGACACTGCACTGTTCTGCCAGGTCTCCCAGAGAAACTTCCAAGGGTGCAGTGGGCTCTCCCCTCACTCCCAGGTGCCCCGAAGATGGCCCGGCCAGTAGCAAGGTGGCCTGGGTCTCCTCACCAGGAACACGTGTCCGCCTTCCAGAGCACTGAGCTGACATGCCTGCCCCCGACCAAGGCCATGCCCGGCAGCCCCCTTTTCCCTTGTACCTGCTGTCTGGGGGTTGTAAGGATTCATTTGTTTGACTGTCTTTCCTTTCCCTTCTATTATGAGTTCCACGAGGATAGGGACCCTGTTCTCAGCTCGGGGCCGGGCTGCTGGGCACACTCATGTGTACATGCTGGGTGTTACGGGCTGAATTGTGTCCCCACAAATTCCTCTGTTGACATCCCAACCCCCAGCACCTCAGAATGTGACCTGATTTGGAAACTTTACAGAGGTAATTCAGTTAAGGTGGGGTCATTAAGCTGGGCCTTGATCAGTATGACAGGTGTCCTTACAAAAGGGGGAAATGTGGAGACAGACACTCAGAGGGAGAGAGCCAGGTGACGAGACACAGGGAGAACATGCCATCGACAAGCCAAGGAGAGAAGCTGGGACACAGCCTTCTCTCGTGGCCCTCGGAAGGAATCAACCCTGCAGACACCTTGATCTCAGACTTACAGCCTCCAGAACTGAGAGGAAATACATGTCAATTGTTTAAGCCGCCGCGCACTCTGTGGTCCTTTGTTATGGCGGCCCCAGGATACATACTTACTGGGTGAGGAGCCCCATTCCCTGATCGGCCCTTTCTAGGTTCCCACGATTCGTTGTGACCTTCCCTAGCATGGACACTCCCGTCCCAGCACTGACCACACAGCACCAAGCCCAAGTCTCCCACCAGCACCCTGGCCCAAATGGGCAGGTCTGGAGTACATCTGTGTCACTGGACACAAGTCTCAGGATACAAGTCACCAGAATACATGCCCATATGTATTGAAGGGACAGAGCCCTCTTGCTGGTTGGTTCTGACATTACCGCCTTGTCCTCTGATAAACCGTCACGTAGCAACACCCAGTGGTGTCAAAAGCCGGGCACAGAGTCAGAGCCAGGCGAGGAGCGACGCTCACAATAAAGGCTCCCTCCAACCACCCCACCACCACCCCCGTGGGACAATGCTGCCAGGATGCGCCTCTTGGAGGCTGCAGTCACCCCTGACCTGCGCATCCAGGACGTCTGCCAGCTCCCGCTTCCTCTGACAGAGGAGAAATTGGCGCTTCAGCTCGTGAGCTTTATTCTGGAGCTTCTCCTTCTCTTTGCACATTATTAATAAATTCTTTTCTGCCTTTTCTTCGAATGCAGCAAGACCACTTTCCATCTGGGAAATGCAAAACAAAAGCTCAGGCCAGAGGCGACCTCACCTCCGCGGCTGACAGTGGCCGCCCTTCCACCCACGACACGCGTGCAGGAGGCTCCGTCCTCACCTTCAAGGTCAGCAGAGTCAGGAGTAGTGTTTGGGATTCCATCATTTCCATCGCTTCGGAGAGATCCTTCAGGAGAAGAAAAAGACACTGCTGGTTCCCCGTGAACTGGTATAAAGCCAGCTCTCTTCCCGGGGAGGGGCAGAATCCTAACCTGTCTGTACTTTTTTTCAATCAGTAATTCAACAATTCTAGACTGTGTATCGACTCGTTTCTATTTGCTCATTTAGTCTTTCGAGTCCTCTGTGAAAAGGAAGGTGGTTTGGTCCCTTCCTGCAAGCTGGTCTGTCAAGCGTGAGCTGAAGGGCACCCACCAACTTGTTGCCTTGCCAGAACCAGGACTTGGGGTTCCCACCTGGGTGAGACCACAGCCTGGCCGCCCTCCCTGCCGTGAACAGGGCCTGGTCTAGTGCCTTCCCTAGCGTGGCACTGGCAAACAAGGCCTCAATCTCATTTTTCACATGATCCTGCATTTGTATCCCCTCCTGTACATGTAGCTGGGGAAACTGAAACTGCAAATCCTCTAAGGATGGGTAAGGTTTTTGTTCTAAAAGGCACAGCTGGCTTGTTTATTCTTGGAGTCCCCAGGTTTCGAGGGGCACGTGGCACAGGGCAGATTTAGCCAACCTGCTATAGTGGCTTCCCTCTCATTTCAGAGACTTACTGGGCTCTTTTTCCTCAAGGCAGAAAATGATGATGACTCGGCTTTCTTTGACATTGTTTTTTCTAACTGTGGAGTCTTTCGGACCACACTTTTGTCTAAGATCAAGAAAAGCGTTTTATCCATAATTTGAAAAGATACATGCACCCCAGTGTTCACAGCAGCATTATTTACAATACCCAAGACACGGAAGCAACCTAAATGTCCATCAACAGATGAACAGATAAAGATGATGTGGTATATATACACAACAGAATATTACTCAGCCATATAAAAGAATGAAATAATGCCATTTGCAGCAACATGGATGGACCTAGAGATTATCATACTAAGTGAAATAAGCGAGACAGAGAAAGACAAATATCATGATATCACTTATATGTGAAATCTTAAAAAAAAATGATACAAATGAACTTATACAAAACAGAAACAGACCTACAGACATTGAAAACAAACACTTATGGTTACCAAAGGGGAGGCGGGGATAAATTAGGAGGTTGGGATTAACATATACACACTACTGTATATAAAATAGATAACCAACAAGGACCTACTGTATAGCACAGGGAACTATACTCAATATTTTGTAATAACCTATAAGGGAAAAGAATCTGAAAAAGAATAGATATATATATGTATAACTGAATCAATTTGCTGTACACCTGAAACTAATACAACATTGTAAATCAACTATGCTTCAATTTTTTTAAAAAAGTGTTTTTAAGGTGAGAAGAGCATATTTTGGGAGCCCTCAGACATGCATTGCAACCCCCAGCTGGGGAAAGGACAGGTACAGCCAATGACTTACCATTAATGGCCGAGAGATCCAGGTCAGGTGGGGCAGTGCCATGCCCTTCCAGCAAGGTAGACTGTAGGTCACCTTTGCCAGTTCCACTGCTGTCTGTGGGCCCAATGAGAATCCCCAGAAGTCAGCACAGTCAGCAAGATACTCTATACTTAAGGCTGGGAGCAGCTAACTTTTCTGTACAATATCACCTGCTTCCAAAAACTCAGTTCCTTACGAGGGAGCAGTAGAGAAGGCTGAAAAACCTTTGGAAATTCCCACCCATCAACTTGAATATATTTTAAAGTAGAACTAGAAAAGAGATGCAGTCTTTATAACTGAAAGATACAAATAAGCCTTTCTGCTTAGTTTAAGTACAAGATGCTGTGTACGAATGAACTTATTTACAAAACAGAAACAGACCCAGAGACATAGAAAACAAATTTATGGTTACCAAAGGGGAAGGGGGGGAAAAATTAGGAGTTTGGGATTAACATATACACACCACTATGTATAAAACAGATAAACAAGGACCTACTGTATAGCATAGGGAACTCTACTCAATGTTTTGTAATAACCCATAAGGGAAAAGAATCTGAAAAATATATGTGTGTGTGTGTGTGTGTGTGTGTGTGTGTGTAATATATATATATATGTATGTATAACTGAACCACTCTGTTGTATACCTGAAACTAACACAACACTGTAAATCAACTATACTTCAAATAAAAAATAAAAAAATAAAAGATTCTGTGTTCAGGGTATAAGAATCTAATAACACATGATATACTTGTTCTGCCCTCTGCTCTTTTTTTTTTTTTTTGCAGTACGCGGGCCTCTCACTGCTGTGGCCTCTCCCGCCTGTGGGCTCTGGACGCGCAGGCCCAGCGGCCATGGCTCACGGGCCCAGCCGCTCCGCGGCATGTGGGATCCTCCCGGACCAGGGCACGAACCCGCGTCCCCTGCATCGGCAGGCGGATTCTCAATCACTGCGCCACCAGGGAAGTCCTGAGGACCCTGATTTTTAAATGTGGCAGGCCCAGTTTTTGACCCCTCTGGCCATGCCAGCTTTCCCAGCTTCACACATGGCCTTCAACCCAACTGCATGAGAAAAGACTAGAAGACCGGCTCCAGCTCCATGTGCTTGCTTCTCAATCGTGCCTGGGTCAAGGAACAGCACAATTTCTGACAAACATCCAAGCCAAGATCAGCGAGCTCTAGCATGCAGGCCAGATCCGGCCCACTTCCTGTGTTTGTAAATAACTGGGACACAGACACGCCCATTTGCGTACACACTGCCTGTGGCTGCTTTCACGCTGCGATAAGGCAGAGTTAAGTTTCTATGACAGAGATCCCCTGGCCTGCGAAGCCTAAAATATTAACCACTGGCTCAGAAAAGTTTTGCTGACCCTTGATCTGAACAATAAAGCAGGAAATCTAACCTGTAAAAGAACATACTTAGTATTCCACTATGGGACGCAAAGCTGTCACCATTCTGAATGAGGGTTTGCAGGCCGAGAAACAATTTTGCTTTCTGTGACTCGCTCTTATGCAAAAGAAGAGCTGCCCACCACTGCTGGTGAAGCAGGCAGCGGAGGAGTTGGGTGAAGTACTACTCTGGAGAGGAGCCTTCCCAGACTTCTAGAATGAGCACACTGACTAGGACTGAAGAGCACATATACCAACAGAGATGGTCTGAGTGGTAGATCATAAGTGAGTTTCCGCCCTTCTGGGCTACATTCTCCAATTTTGTTTAATAACAAACGCATATCATGTCTACAACCAGAAAAACTGAAAGTTTTTCATATCACTTTGGTGAAAGCTTCTAGTAGAAGGGGTATGGGGAGACCATTATGAGGAAGACCCACCCAAGGTAGTGAGAGGCAGGAAAATGAGGTCTCATACCCGCTCTGAAAGTCCTGTTCTCAGAGCTCTGGTGGGGAAACAGTCACATGATCAAGGAACTGGTGCCCCAAGGGAGCACCATGATGGCAATGTGGCTCTTCTCTGGGGTCATATAGAAAGGAAATGACTCCCCCCCATTCCCTGCCAACCCCCTTCAGATCTTCATATGCCCCAAATCTGTCTTTATGCTGAAACTCTCTGCCAAGCTCCTTTTCCTCATACTTTCCAGAAAGGAAAGGGCGTCTTAAACTTGCATACTTAAAAACAAAACTCACCACCACGTTCATCACTTCCTAAGCCTCAGTGCTGTTTCACCCTCCTTCCATCTTTACGTACCTTTGCTCTTCTGGAGTGGGTTGGGTTTTCTTCCACCTTCAGGCATCTTCCCACTGGCCTTTAATGCATCTGCTGCAGGAGGCTGTTAGGGGAATATATGACATTCAGGGGACAAGACACTTTCCTTCCACGAGAAGGGGCCCCTCTGCAGTTTGCAAGGTCTGCATCTGCTCTTACCTTGAGACAAGGGATAGATTCAAGGAGTCCTGACATTTAAGTGCATACATACGGGATGAACTAATTTTGTCAGAAGGATACCCTCACATGCGTAGAACATAGGAAACCACCAAAATGTTTGCTGGTGATGATCTCTGACGTGGCAGATTACAGATGACTGATTTTCTGCATAATTTTTAGTACTGGCCAGTTAGGAAAGAGAACATATTACTTCGGTTGTCAGAAAAAACAAAGCTTTTGGACAGGTATTAATCTTCAAAACTTATTAAAAAAGCAAGCAGTGCATGGAACTAGCAAGCCATTATAACAATATGAAAGCAAAAAGAGGGAATTCCCTAGTGGTCCAGTAGTTAGGACTCGGCACTTTCACTGCCAAGGCCCAGGTTCAATCCCCAGTCAGCGAACTATGATCCCACCACAAGCCACGTGGCGCGGCCAAAAAATAAAATTGAAAAAAGCAAAAAAAAGACCTTATAAAGAGTGAAAATATTTTGATGTACAGACACCACTCCTATTCAACCTCCCATTGGAAGTCTAGGAATAAGAAATAAAAGGCAAACAGGTTACAAAAGAAGAAATAAAACTCTCTTCTTGCAGACATGACTCTTCACATAGAAAATCTCAAAACATACTAAAAAACACTAAAACTAACATGTTTAGCAAGGTTGCAGGATACAGGGTCAATATAAAAAGATATTTCTAGCAATGAACAACTTTGGAAATTGAAATTAAAAGACAGCACCATGGGACTTCCCTGGTAGTCCAGTGGATAAGACTCTGAGCTCCCAATGCACGGGACCCAGGTTCGATCCCTGGTCGGGGAACTAGATCCCACACACGTGCCTCAACTAAGAGTTCACATGCCACAACTAAGAGTTCGCATGCCGCACCTAAGGAGTCTGCATGCCACAAGTAAGAAATCTGCACACCGCAACTAAAAGTCCACATGCCACAACTAAAGATCCCACGTGCCACACGAAGATCCTGCATGCCGCAACTAGGACCTGGAGCAGCCTAAATAAATAAATATTAAAAAAAAAAAAAAAAAAAACAGTACCATGTAAAAGTTCTGAGCAAAGAAAAAAATTTTGTAACTCTGTGCGGTGACGGATGTTAACTAGACTTACTGTGATGATCATTTTGCAATATTTGCAAAGATTGAATCATTATGTTGTACCTCTAAAACTAGTATTGGGACTTCCCTGGTGGTATAGTGGTTAAGAATCCACCTGCCAATGCAGGGGACATGGGTTTGATCCCTGGTCTGGGAAGATCCCGCATGCCGCAGAGCAACTAAGCCCATGCGCCACAACTACTGAGCCTGTGCTCTAGAGCCCGTGAGCCACAACTACTGAAGCCCGAGTGCCTAGAGCCAGTGCTCGGTAACAAGAGAAGCCACCGCAATGAGAAGCTCAAGCACGACATCGGAGTGTAGCCCACACTCCCCACAACTAGAGAAAGCCTGCACACAGCAACGAAAACCCAATGCAGCCAAAAATAAAAAATAAATAAATAAAATTAAAACTAATATAATGTTATATGTGAATTATTTCTAAACAAACAAATAAAATTTCTTCAAGAAAGAAAGAAAGAAAGAAAAGACAAGATAGTACCTTGCATAATAGCACGAAAAACACACCAAATACGTAGGTGTAAACCTAAGCAAACATGCTGGAAATTACAAAAACACTGATGAAAAAAATCTAAGACCAAATAAAGGGAGAGGTATACCATGTTCATGGATTGAAAGACTTGGGTGTTTTTAGGATGTTATTCTCCCTGAGCTAATGCATAGATTCAATACAATTAAAATCCCCGAAGTTTTGGTAGGAAATGGCAAGCTAAGGCTAAAATTCATATGGAAAGGCAAAGGAACTAGAAGAGTCAGTTTTGGAAAAGAACAGAGTGGGAAAATTCACACAACCCAATTTTAAGACTTACTATAATACAAAGCTAAAGTAACCTGGGCAGTATGGAAATGGACTAAAGATAGACATGTAGAACAATGGAAAAGAATAGAGTCCAGAAATGATGCATACATATATAGTCAATTGCTTTCCAACAGAGGTGATGAGACAATACAACAGGGAAAGGAAAGTCATTTCAACAAATGGTGTTGGAACAAGAGGACATCCATACACTTAAAAACGAACTTTAATTCCATCATCACACCAGATACAAAAATTAATTCAAAATGGACCACAGACCTAAACTCATATAGAAGAGAACATGGAAGAAAATCTTTATGGTCTTGGGTAAGGCAAAGATTTCTTAGAGAAGAAACCAAAAGCACATTTCATAAAAGCAGAAATCGATAAATTGGACCTCATCAAAATCGAGAACTTCTGCTCCTCACCAGACACTTAAGAGAATGGAAAGCCAAGCCACACACTGGGAGAAAATATTTGCAAATCACCATAAAGAGTTGGTATCTGAGATATTGAAAGAGCCCTCAAAACTCAATAATGAGAAAACAAACAACCTCATTTTTTTTTAATGTGCAAAAGATTTGAAAGGACACATCACCAAAGATATAGGACTGGCCAATAAGCACATGAAAAGATGCTCAATATCATTAGTTGTTATGGAAATGCAGTTTAAAACCACAATGAGATACCACTTCATACCCACTAGAATGGTTTCAGTCCTAAAGTACTGACTCTCCTCTGTGGCTCATAGGAATGTAAAAAGTGGCAGCCACTTTGGATACCAGCTGGGCAGTTACTAACAAAGTCAAACAGACATTTACCCTACAATTCTCCTCCTGGGAGAAATGAAAACACATCCACACAGAATTCTGCACAGAAATGTTTAAGGTGGCTTTATTCATAATTGCCAAAATCGGGAAACAAACCAGATGTCCTTTGCCAGGGAGTGGCTGTGCACACTGTGGTCCATCCGTACAGTGGAATATTCTTCAGCCATCAGAAGGAACTAGCACTAACTGTAAAAGGCAACGACAGGGAGGGAGGGACCTTTAGATGAAAGCAACCAGACTGCAAGAGTCTGCATCCTGGGTGGCACCTTTAAGTGAGCCTACTGCAAAGGCAAAGCTACAGGGACAGAAAACACATCATGGTTGCCTGGGGTGGGGAGGGGCTGGTTCCATGGGAGCACAAGGGGACTTTG
>NW_020175432.1:1827048-1829858 GCF_003031525.2 Neophocaena asiaeorientalis asiaeorientalis
TGGTGACAGAGTGTTCTCTATCTTGACTGTGGTGGGTCTGTGACTGGATGTGTTTTTCAAAACTCAGAGAACTGTACGCTGAAGAGTGACACTTCCTCTATGTAAATTACACCTTAATTTAAAAGATGAAAAAAAAAAGAAAACGGAGAAGCTCTTAAAGATCTAAAATACTAGAACATGCAAACACATGGGGGTACTGTAACCAAGTTTGCCAGGCAACGTTAACATTATGAAGTGTGGACTAGTATTCTCTGTTGAAAATCATCTCAATACTGTAAACCACAGACTCTGGGTAAGGATGTGTCAATGTAGGTTCATCGATTGTAAATATGCCCCACTCTGCTGCGGGATGTTGACAACAGCGAAGCTACACATGTGAGGGGGCGGACAGGGGTGTGTATGAGAAATCTCTGTACTTTCCACTCAATTTTGCTTTGAACCTAAAACTGCTCTAAAAAAATTAAGTCCATTAAAAAATAAATCACTCCAAGAAGCATATCAGTTTGCATAAAGGTATCTTCAAGCCAAATCTTAAGCCACATTAACCTGCCATTCACCCTACCAGAGTAAAAGAAAGGCAGCAGAAATTAATATTTAACTAAACTTTATCATAAACAAAGATTTGGAAAATGGAATAACACAACCTTCGCCACGCTACCCGTGCATACACACTGAAACAAAATATGTCATTGGGGAATCTAATGAATATTTTCATTAAACATCATACAAAACAGGTTCCCAAGTTGTTAAGTGTTTCAGGCCATCATTTTCAATGGTTTCATGGTTCTTGTGGTGTGGCTAGTTCACTGAACGCTTCCTGTAACACTGGGTGATTCAGCCATGTCTTTTTTCCCCTTAAACCCTCTCTCTAAAACCCTACGGGTATTTTTTACAATACCAACCAAGGCTGGGTAACCACGTGCCAGGCATTAGACAGAACTGTTTCAGGACAGAATCCAGAAAGGAATTACCGGGTTGAGAGACAGGAATAATTTTATGATTCACCAGAGATCATGGCTTTGCAAAAGAGATTCTCAAAGTGATCAGCCACCCAAGACAGAGATCCCTGCCTTGGCACGAAGGGCATGACAGCCCCAAAGGCAACTGGACCAAGTCCCCAAAATGCTTCTTTCAGGACCAGGCTGTGCCTGACTTGTCTCAGAATTCCAAGTTCGTCAGAACTCTGTTCAGAACTGTTTCAAACGTACATTGTATGTTACCTTTTTGGTGGTTTTCTTCTCATACTGCAAGTACCGGGACTCAACCACTCTTCCACCTGTGGGGGACACACTGTTGGTTTATAATAAAACTATGACATGGACTGTGAGGACCCACCATGCACCTAGGATGCCCGCCCCGCACCCCGAGGGCCGGGTGCTATCAGCCCTCCCCGCTCAGCCTCAAGCATGTATGGGACACCTACTGTATGCAAGAACATATATGGAGGGAGTTCCTTGGTGGTGCAGCGGTTAAGAATCCGCCTACCAATGCAGGGGACACAGGTTCGAGCCCTCGTCTGGGAAGATCCCACATGCCGCGGAGCAACTAAGCCCATGCGCCACAACTACTGAGCCTGTGCTCTAGAGCCCACGAGCCACAACTACTGAGCCCTCGTGCCACAACTACTGAAGCCCCCACACCTAGAGCCCGTGCTCCACAACAAGAGAAGCCACCGCAATGAGAAGCCCATGCACTGCAACGAAGAGTAGCCCTTGCTCGCCACAACTAGAGAAAGCCCACGCATAGCAACAAAGACCCAGCACAGCCAAAAATAAATTAAAATAAGTAAATAATAAATTCTCTTTTAAAAGCTTTTTTAAAAGAACATATATGGAACACCTACTGTATGCAAGAACATTTATAGGATACCTGCTGTATACAAGCACCCGGGCTAGAAGCGGAGACACAGAGACCCACAGGAGCTATGATCAAGGAAGATCAGGAATATGTGCCAAAGTTCAAAACAGAAAGTGGACTCAGGGGCAGGGCAGGGAAAGGAAGAAAGATCTTCCAAAGATGGCCACCTGCTCTCCTCCTCTTCCCTCCCCAACTCACTCCCTGTGGTCATGACCCCAACTGCCCTTCCCCCACAAGCCCATCTATGACCCACTCATGGTACGGCCTTTCACATCCCCCACCCCCCTCACCTAGCTCAGGACCACTCTCCTGAGACACACTAGGCACTGACGCTCTTCTCGGACACGGCTGTATCCCTTGGTGACAGCGCAGCCCCAGGTGCCCTTCCATCCTGATCCTGGGGCGCTGAAGGTGTGTGAAGGAGACACATGTGTCCCCCCAACCTCCAGGGGCTCTCGCTGCAGTCCCTGTGATCATCCACAGTCCTCTGTTCTGATCCCCCACCCCCTCTCCCAGACCCTCCTGCCCACTTCCTACACCGGGCCATCCCTCTGGTCAGCTGGTAACCTGTTTCCTACTTCATTGGGAAGATATAAGCAGCCCCAGGAGATCCTCCCACCTGGGCATCTAGCTGCCTCCCAACCTCAGGGCCATATCCTGGGACCCCCATGTGGAGCGACCTCTGTGCTTTGGGGTAAAACCAACCCCCCAACTCTGGGTGCTAGAGCCCAGCCCTCACTCCGTTAGGAAACTGCCCTAGCAACCCCTCTCCCCCTGCCCCACCCTGTATCACCCCACTTCCTCTCTCCAATGGTCACACTGTTCATCCCCACGCACCCCAGCCTGGCTCTCACAGTCACCACGGCACCAAAGAAACTCCTTTCATCCAGACCACAGAGATCTCCCTGCTCTGATGCCCACCCGCCCCTTCTCAGCCCTGGTTCTGAGCCAGG
>NW_020175432.1:1829989-1854138 GCF_003031525.2 Neophocaena asiaeorientalis asiaeorientalis
TTTAATTTATTTTATTTATTTATTTTTGGCTGCACTGGGTCTTCGTCGCTGCATGCGGGCTTTCTCTAGTTGCGGCGCGCGGGGGCCACTCCTCGCTATGGTGCGCGGGCTTCTCATTGCAGTGGCTTCTCCTGTTGTGGAGCACAGGCTCTAGGCACACGGGCTCAGTAGTTGTGGGTCGCGGGCTCTAGAGCGCAGGCTCAGTAGTTGTGGCGCACGGGCTTAGTTGCTCTGTGGCATGTGGGCTCTTCCCGGACCAGGGCTTGAATCCGTGTCGACTGCATTGGCAGGTGGATTCTCAACCACTGCCCCCAGGGAAGCCCTGCACCCTCCCTCTTGAGACACTCTGTCCTCCAGGCTGACTGGCTTTCTGGCAGCTGCAGCAGGCTGTCTTCCGGGTCCATTAGCTGGTGAAGGGTGAGTGCCTCCAGACACCTTGCAGGTCCCGTGTCACCTGTTCCTCCAACCAGCGGGCACATGCCACCCCTGCCACCTTCACGACTCTGCTCGGCCCAGCCCCTCCCTTAGGCCAGAAGCTACCCCCATCCTGCTGTTTTATCCTCAGCAACTGTCACTGTCCAATACGCTGTGTCTCCTTACGTCTCCTGACTCACCGCCTGTGTCCGGGGTGGCAAGCCCCCCGAGGGGAGGGATTCTTGTCTGTCTTGCTTGCTGCCACGTTCCACCACCTCGTAGGGAGGAGGTGCTCAGCAATGTGTCAAATGCACGAGTCTGCACTTTTCCTAGGTGCCCCCAGAGCTCAGGGGTCTCCCTTTTTACTAGAGAGAGTGATGTGGTCAGTGTCACCTGCCTTGACAGTTCAGTCCCAAGACTGGGATTTCAACCATATTACCTTCATGCCCGGATTTGCATCTTTCTTTAGATGGGGGTTGCAGCCACAAGCTTGAGTGGAAAAGAGGTACAACCACAGTTAACAGGCTGCCTGGAGCTAGACACGGAGGTGTTGGTTGCCCCGGGCGTGCCCCAGGCAGGGATGAGCCGTGCCTGCAGGGCAAGTGGCTCAGACATTCAGGCAGGAGGCACCTGAGGGTTGAGGCCAGGACCAGGTGGGGTCCAGGGGAGAGAATCGAGCCCCACCTAGGGTCTGCCACTGGATGTCCAGTGAAGGATTGGGGCGAAGGACACCCCCAGTTCCAAGAGTGGGGAGACCATCCTGCATTGGGTCTTTCTAATACCATCAGCAAAGGGTAGGAAGGAGGCTCTGGGTTCCTTGCACAGTTGAAAAGCAGTTTCAAGTTTCTGGAAAACTAGAAGGCACCTGTTTGTTTTCAACAGTGGTGGATTTTCCACAGAAGCAATGTTACAATGAAGGATATAATTTGCATCCAAGAACTAGACCCTGTGTAAATATAACAGATGTTACAGACCAGATCATCCAGCGATGCTGTGATGCTATAACATATAAACCTCCAGTCATTTGGAACTGGAATTCTGCTCCAAGTTCTCTGAGACCTGCACTAGTGCACAGGCATAAAAAAATACTTCATCATTAACAGAGGCTTGAGATCCAACGTGGGAGATCCTTGGGTCTACAGCCCCAAACTGGGCACTGCCAAGAGTCAAGGGGGGCTGTTGACAGTGACCCCGGACGCACAGGTAGACATCGGATGTGTGGGCACCCCCAAGGGTCTGACGCGCTTACTGAGAAGAAACAGACTTTGATGTTTCCTAACGAATTCAGCTCACACTCTCCTCACCCACACTTCCAAGTGATGAGCCCTGGGTACAACCCGTGACACCCATGGCCGGAAGGGCCCACTGCCCTAGATGACCCCCACCAGGTCCTGCCACACCCCTGGCTGCAGGGCTGGGTAACCAGAGTTGGGGTCCCCAAAGGTGTGACTAGAAGGAGGTAAAGCCCCAGCTCCCCTGCTCTGGTCTGTTTTTATCTTCTCCAAAAGCACTTACTGGGGGGGGGAAGAAAAAATCACTTTTTATTCCAGTGGGTTCCATTTCAAAAGGTAGATTCCAATTTTACTCACCTTGTATTCTTCTTCCTCTCGTCTTAGCACCGCTAGGAGTACTGGGACCCCCTGCAGAAGGCTTCCTAAAAGAGGAAAACGGGGGTCTTGTTAATGCAGGTTGGATAGAAAGCTCAGGGAAGCCAGCCAGGAACCTGGGCTTCCTCGGGACAGCCCAGTTCCAGCACCCACCACCCATGCCCATCTCTGCGAGGTGGGGCCACCTCCATGGCAGGAGGAAAACAGAGCCCCAGCCCCGTCACCTGGGGACAACACCTACGTGAGGAGAGCGAGCATTTTTGCCGAACTTCAAAGGTCTCGATCTCATTAATTCGTTGGGCGTTTTGTGTCAGCTGTATACCACTGAGGATACGAGGTGAACGCAGACAAAGCTCCTTCCTTGAGAGGGATGACCAGCATTTTCCCATCAGGCAAAGCGTGAAGAGCGAGCACTCCAGACAGGTAAAGGGGTGGGGATTGGGGGTGAGTGACAAAGAACCATTTGCTCAGGCACATGAGGAAGGATATTCCCAGACAGGGATCACCAAGACCAAGGGCACAGGCGCAGAGCAGAATGATGCGGAAGTTGGAACTGATCAGCCCTATGGCTTAGCTGGAGAAGACTGAATTTGAGGAGGGGGTGCGGGATGATACAAACATTCAGTCTCTCACAGCCTGGCAGACAGACAGACAAATATTTGTCAGACAAATAACCCAGGGGTGCTCACTTGAGGGCAATTCTGACCCTTAGGAGACATTTGGCGATGTGTGAAGACACCGGTGATTGTCACAACAGAGGGGGCTGCTATCGGCTCAGTGGGTAGAGACCAGGGATGCTGCTCAACACCCTACAAGGCACACGACGGCCCCCATCACAGAGATGATCGCACCCCAGATGTCAACACTGTCAAGGTTGGGGGACCCCTGGCATGGTGAAAGAGTGATCGGGAGCGTGGGACGGACGTCTGCTGCAAAACTCCTGTCAAGAAATAACGAACCCTGGGGCTTCCCTGGTAGTGCAGTGGTTGGGAATCTGCCTGCCAATGCAAGGGACATGGACGGGTTCGAGCCCTGGTCCAGGAAGATCCCACATGTCGCGGGGCAATGAAGCCCGTGCACCACAACTAACTAAGCCTGCGCTCTAGAGCCCGTGAGCCACAACTACTGAAGCCCGCGCGCCTACAGTCCATGCTCCGCAACAAGAGAAGCCACTGCAGTGAGAAGCCCGCGCACGGCAATGCAATGAAGAGTAGCCCCTGCTCACCTCAACGAGAGAAAGCCTGCGCACAGCCACGAAGACCCAATGCAGCCAAAAATAAATAAAAAAGAAATAATGACCCTGAATATTATTAAGTCCTAAAAAGGAATGAAGTACTGATAATGCTGAAACGAATTAATCTCAAAAATGTTATCCTGAGTCAAACAAGCCAGGCACTAAGGCCACGTGGTGTATGATTCCATGGATATGAAATGTCCAGAACAGGCAAATCCACAGAGACAGAAAGCAGACTGGTGGTTACCAGGAGCAGACTGAGGAGCATGAAGGATGGGGGGGGACTGCAAATGGACACAGGGTTTCCTTCTGGGCTGATGAAAATGTTCTAGAACTAGGTAGAGGTGGTGATTGCACAACGTTGTGAATGTCTTAATGCCATCGAATTGCTCGCTTTACAACGGTTCATTTGACGTGATGTGCATTTTGCCTCAATTTAAAAAAAGAATGAAGCCTGACATGATAGAGAAGAGGGTCCCATGAAGTAGGAATCACTGACTAGTCAGCCAGTGGGTATGGGAGAGTCGGGGATGCCTCCAGGTGTCCAGTCTGGGCGAGCGGGATGCCAGGCAGGGGTCTGGGTGCTGTAAATCCTGCTGTCGTCACAAGATGGGCTCCACTGGAGACAGCAGTGGTGGTCCCCTTGCTCAGCTCACTGCAGCCATCTTCTGTGTAGTGGGCTCTGGGGACTCCAACGTGAGACCCAGGCCATGCTGGGGGGCACCTCCAAGCCACAGTGGGGAGAGGCAACTTAACAAATGCTGGCTGGGTGCCAGCTGCTCTACTCCCTCATGGAATCCTCCCCACCCTACAAATACCTGACTGTTAGCCTGCTTTTATCTTTGTTTTCCAGACAAGGACCCAAGGTTTATACAGAGCACCCCTGGGGAGTCTCAGAGCTGGAAACAGACAGAGCAAGGATTCCCTCTGGGGTCTGAGCCAGGGCTCTGGAGCCAAACCAAATGGACTAAGGCCAAACCAGCAGGGACACGGGGTGGGGGAGGGGTGTCACTACATATATTCCAGCCTCAAGTACTTCCCCTGAACCTCGGAGAGGCTAACGTCAATCTCACAGTTAGGTCAAGGGGCTGTGGAGTAAACAAGTGATTTCAGATGGCCCACTAAATTTTAATTCGCACAGACACAATAAACATCGGCAGAAAGAACAAAGCCCAGGAATCACGCCCGGCACCAGGTCATTGTTCGAAGTCTCCCTTGGGCAAATGACCTTCCCTCCCTAAGCCTCCATCATCTCCTTTGTAAATGGGGAGAATAGAAAAAAGCCTGTGGGAGAATGAAAGGAGATACTTCAGTGGTCCAGCAGTTATCCACTACAAAGCGGTAATCGTAATAGCGACGGATCACACTTAGGGGCCAGACACTATTCTAAACGCTCTTAAGCCTCACACTAGGCCTACAAAACTGAACGGCGGCGTCAACAGTCCGGTTTCGCGACGGAGGAAAGCGAGGCACAGAGAGGTTAAGCCACTCGCCTGACATCGCCCCGGATCGAAACGGCTGACCAGGGACCCGAACTCGCCCTAAGGTCCTGAGCCCAAGCTCCCGAGCATGCGCAAGGCCGCATCCCACCTCCCAGAACTTGCGCATCCTCGGTGGCTCTTGGAGGAGTCAGATCCGGACTCACCCCAAGGACCCTCCCTCCCCAACTCTGCTGCCCCTCTGTCCCCAGCCCTCGACCAGGGCCCTCCAGTTGGCACCCATAAATCCAGACCCACGGTGCCTCGACTCACCCAGCACCACGCCCCGAGGTATCCGCCATTTTCCCGCCTTCAACTCAAAGGCCGGCTCTTCAAGTCGAACCCCCCCGCCCCCGCCCCGACCAGGCCATATTGCGAAGCTACAAGAGGGGTGGCCTCGGGCCGTGTAGAGCGTGGCTGTGGGCAGAGAGGGCGCCTCCTGCTCGCGCGTCTCTCTGTCCTCCCCTCACACTTGGTTTCGCCCAGCAGCGGCAGGGGGCGGTGACGGGGCCAGAATGGTGCCTGAGGGAGGGCAGCGCCTGGGACTCAGTGGGTGCTCAGTAAATGTGAGGGGCTCTGAACCCACTGGTGCGGTGGCCGGCCGAATTGGTAAGAGGGGAAATGGGGGATGGGAGGGGAGGCAGAAGGGGGATGGAAGCCATGGCAAGAAGTGAGGTCTGGTCCAGGGAGAGCCTGGGGAGGAGGGGAGGAAAGGAAAGGACTAGAATGGCCCCGTTCAGACATTGGGGTGCAGACCATGAAGATTTGGGGCCCGTCTTACCCTCTTGATTCATCTTATCCCTGACTTCACCCCCAACTGCCGGGTGACCCAGGCTAGTTTCAGCGCCTTCTGGGCGGTATTCAGGACTTGAAAACCCAACACTGTCCTCCTAAGAGCAGACTGGCTAGAGCCTGGGGGTTCTAGGGAGCAAGGAAGGAGCTCTTGGGCCCCCCCCCGACCCCAGCTATGGGGCCGGAACTGGGTTTCAGAGGGGGCGGGGGTGGGTGCGCACACAGCCGCATGTGCTAGGCTGTCACCACCTCCTCCGAGTTGCATCCTTGGACTTAAATGGGTAAAAAGACATACAGGAAATCTGTCCCCCGGTGGCTGTGAGCTCAGCCTGGGAGAGGCACGGTAGCCGCAGGCAGGCGCCTTGTAGGCCAGGAGTCTTTAAGGGAAAGCTTCTCCCACACCTCTTTGTCTGAGGTGGGAGCTGGTGGGGACATTGTGTCTTACAGTTGGAGGGTCCCAGCTCCTACCTTCCTGAGGTATGTTCTGGTCTTGGAGTCTCCAAACGCTTAAGGTATCCAGGAGCAGTGGGAGGTGACATGGGCAGCTGGAAAGTTGTCTGATGGGCCTGGCTCTGGGGAGGGCCTTGCTCTAAACCGTTTTGATCAGCATTAATTTCTCTTCTTTCCCGACCCTGGGGATCCTCGTCTGGGACCTGCTAGAAGGGCCAAGGAGCCTGGGTTTATAGTGCGTTCAGGACACGAGCCTGGATAGCTTGAATGTAAAGAGGGCTACAGAAAGATAACCACCCCGTTCACTTCCAGAATGTTCTGGCCCTTATGGAAGCTTCTGTAAGCAAGACTCTCAGCTGCGCTTGCCCCAGAACACATGATTAGAGCCCACAGTCATGCCTCATGCAGGTTCTGCGTATGGGCCTGCCCTGGCTGGGACACAGCCCTGCTGTTGTCTCCTTCCTCCAGGAGCGTGGCCAAGCAGGCTCTCTTGGAGGGTCTTGTGTTGGGGGTCCTAACCTCCGTCAAGTCTCTTTGTCCGTTTCTTTACTTGCAAAATGAATGGATTGGCCTAATCAGTGTTCTGCAACTTTGAAACCCAGCCTTGGTGTCTCCAGCACACAGCCCTGTCTAGTTTTATGCAGCCCCCAACAGGTGAATCCCCACCGTGGTGATCCCACTTTTGTTGGGCTTTCCGTCCTACAGTTTATATCTGAATATGATTATCTTACTGCTTCCTTATCTTCCACGTGGGAAATTGGAGTGCCAAATGTGCTTTTGCACATCATACCTGTTCCCAGGGTTTCAGCTGTATCCTTCTGGCTGGAAATCCCTGGGTGAGACCCTCCCTCAGGTCCAGGCCTGTGACTTGGTGAAGCAGGTGGGGACTTCGGAATCTCCGCATTCTGTTTCACTGTAGGATCCATCTTCTATCCCCAACAGAGGCTTGTTAACATAAAGCTTCCCTTTCCTTGTCTCCCTGAAGTTGTGTATTTTGGGTGGACCCAGAATTCAGTGAAGCAAGGGCTGATCATGCAAGGTGCTGTGGGCTGGGTCCCAGGGGCAGAGATGAGCCCTTGTGCCCTGGGGGAGGGACATTCTAGGGGGCCGCCCTCCCCAGCAGGAATAATGGAGTTCAGAGTAGTTGGTCAGTGCAGCAACAGAAGTGGCACTAGAAGTTGTGGGGACAGAACCAGGAACGACCAGCACAAGCTTCAGGGCATGGGGGATTCCAGCAAGTTTCCTCAGGAGAGGTGGCTGGCCCTAAGCCAAGCCTTGAAGGATACAGAGGTGTTAAACCAAGTGGGGAAGAGGGAACCACAGAAGCACGTCCATGTGCAGCTCTTTATTGAGCATCTTCTGTGATAGATGCTTTTATACCCAACTCTTTTATTCTGCCAACCAGCAGCAAGGGGATTGCAGTTCCTATTTTCTCGATATAGAAACTAGGCTCAGGCAGGTGACGACTTCAGACATGGCTCCCTGTGCTTTCTAGAAGTACGGAGGATCATTAGTAACCTCACTTTGGCGAAGAACAAATTGCTAGAGCAGTTTCTCAACTGCAGCACCATTGACATCTGGGGCCGGGTCATCTGTGGGGCTACCCCGTGCATTATAGGATGTCGAGCAGCATCCCTGGCCTTCATACACGAGATGCCAATAGTACACACCCACCCCAAGTTGTGACAACCAAAAATGTCCCCAGACATGGCTGTGTGTCCCCTGGGGGACAGGAGCACTGCTCTGTAGTAAAATCTGGTTCCCGCTCCAGGCCCACCATTGCCTCAGTGGGTCTTTGGTGTTTGTTGGGCTCCCAGCAAATTGCTACCAAGGGCAGGCGTGGGGAAAAGAGGCCAGCAATTGAATTCTGCCATCTGCTCGGTTCTTAATCTGGGGTCCTGATAAAAAGGAGACACCACTGGGAATGGACTGAGGGGGAGTTAGAGAACGTGCCCTGAGAATGTTCAGCAGAGGAGGAAGAGGAGGTGAGCTGGGGCCGTCATCCCTCGCTGGCACAGCAGATGCCATTGTCTGTCTCTTCTTTGTCTTCCCACTGACCTGGATTTCTGCAGGAACGGTCCTTGTCTCGGAACAAACTGTTGCTTTTCTTCCGAGATTAGAGGTATCAGATTCTCCTCTCAAAGAGCTACTTTGGAGGTAGCCCCAGATCACTGTGGCTCTTGAAGCTATGTTATCTTCTCGCATTTGCCCTCTTGGCTCCAGACGCCAGTCTGTCCTCAAGCACAGACTAAGTTTTGCTGTTCACGTGTCCTCCTCTGCTTGTTCCCCGACCATGACATTGCTGCTTTAACTCCAGGGGAGGAAACCGCACATTCTGGGGCCGTCTGACCCCTTCTGGAGGCTGCCCTCCCCCCAGTCCCCATCCACCAGCCCTTTGTGCACCCAGCATCCCCAACCAACTGTGCCAGGCAGCCCCTGCTCGGCCTCCCCGCCGAGCAAGACAGGCCCTTCTCTCTGCCCTCGTCCCGGAGACGGAGGGACAGAACAAAGGGCTCTGTCTGAGCACCGCCGGGCCCCCGACAAGCCAGCGCACTGCCGGCCGAGGTGCAGAGCCCATCACTTCACCTCCTTGCTTTTTTTCATGTTGGCCCAGAAAGGGCCTTGGAGATTAGGCATGTCTCAAAAACTCAGCCGATGAGTTTGGGTTCTACTCATTTCCTCGCTGAGAGTCTGAGCCCGGGCCCCGATGATAAATAAAGTAGTGATTCAAGGGTTCAGCCCGTGGCTTAGTCGGAGCAATGAATAAGCTGTCCTGGCCTGACTCATTCGTTTACATCCCAGTTCTGCCCCGTTTCTTAGGGTTGTGTGTGCGAGAGGGAAGCCAGCTCCAAGCATTTCATGACTGTCACTGCCGCGTGTGCAATTTCCTGGGACTGCCGTAGCAAAGTACCACAGGCTAGGTGGCTTAAGCAACAGAAATGTATTGTCTCATGGATCTGGGGGCCAGAAGTCCAAATCAGGGTGTGGGCAGGGTTGGTGCCTTCCAAAGGCCACGGGGGAAGGATGCGTTCAGGCCTCCCTCCTTGGCTTGTCAACGGCTGTCTTCTCCCTGAGTCTTCACGTCTGTGTGAGTCTTCACCTTACTTCTGTGTGAGTCCGTGTCCGATTGTCCCTTTGGATCAGGGCCCACCCTAATGACCTCCTTTTGAATGAATCACCTCTTTAAAGGCCCTGTCTCCAAATACAGTCACATTCTCAGGTCCTGGGAAGTAGGACTTCAACATAATGAATTGGTGGGGTTGGGGGCGGGCACACAATTCAGGCTGTAACACTGCATAAGAGACAGATTTCATTTTTATTTAGTGAGGGAATTATCAATAAATAATGGTACTTAGAGAGAAAAAGTTCGTTTAGTTTTGTCTCATTCATTTAAATAAACATTTTAGGGTAGATAGGCAGGTTGGCCATGTCAACTTCGGAAGTGCCCTGTTAGGGAATTTTCCAGATCTTGCACAGGTCCTTATTCTTGAGGTGACAATAGAGAGGCAAGAACAGGACTTGGGAGGAGCAGACCTCATGGGACTTTACAAGGGGTGTGTTTAGAGCCAGGCCTGGGAGACAGTGTGTGCCCACCCAGGGGCCGGCCAAGATTTATAATTGGGGTGTACGGGGGTCCGTGTCCTCAGTATTGCCAGGGTCAAGAGGGGAGTCCAAAAACAACCCATTCATGGAACAAAGTGACTTTGGGACCGGCTGCTGCCACAGGTGATGAGACAAAAGAAGTTTCTGGAAAATCTGAAAGTCATTCCGCAAAAAAGCGTTAACAAGCCAGGTGCAGATTTGGCTCTCAGGGAGCGGGAATAGCCCTCATCTCTCTGCTCAGAGCACAGATGTCCGGCCAGCAGTCATGTCCACGGAAGTCAGTTTATCAGCCCGGTGAGGGCCGTGAAGTACCCGGCACCAGCGAGCTTGGAACAGGAGCCTGGGCCTGGCTTGAGCTGGCTGATGGAGGGAGAGGAAAGCCCAAGAGCCCTGGCGTGGTCATCTGCCTGCAAGGCCGCTGCTACTGCTGCTGCTTCCTCGCAAACAGGACAGGGTCAGCATCAGGACCGCCCGGGGCTTTGCCACGATCTTCCTACTCATCTCTCAGAGCCTCTCCGTCCCATTCGAGGGTGGACGGAACCTGGTGAGCCCAGAGGAGACTTTGAGATTTTGCTTCTCAGATCCTGGGGCTTTCATTTCCTGACAAGCATGCCAGGGTCCAAGGCCACTGCTTGGGAAGATCACCAAGAGTCCTTGGCTGTCACGCGGAGATGCTGTTTATCAGAACGCGTGACACAAAGAAAGTGTAAGAGCGTAGGCTGGCCCTTAGACCCTCAGGGGGCTGGTCCCTTTCCTCCTGGTGGTCTCAAGGGAGTCTGCCCCCTGGTTTAGCAGGGAGAGGAGAGGATGAAGGTGGGGAAGCTAAGGAACAGGGTATCTGGAGTGGAGAAAGTGACCAGAACGGGGACAGGTGGCCCTAGGCCCCAACAGCTGGGGCAGTCACCCCACAAGGCCAGCTCCCTCTCTTGGTCCCTCCTTCTAAATATTGTGTAGTCAGGTGAACGTGGGCTTGGAATCATGCTAGCATCTTGTGTGCCTGTGAGGCCCTGGGGAGACCCTGAAGTGTGCAAACATTTTTCTTATTTATTGAAAGCATGCTTTCTCAGCCTTGGCATTGGTGACGTCTGGGGCTGGATCATGCTCTGTGGTGGAGACTGTCCTGTGCATTGTAGGGTGTTGAGTAGCGTCCCTGGCCTCCACCCACCAGATGCCAGTAGCACCCGCCCCCCAAGTTGTCACAACCAAAACTGTCTCCATACGTTGCCAGGTGTCCCCTAGGAGAAGAGTCCCACCCAGCCCCCGGTGACCAGGCTGGCACAGCAGCCTCCAGAGCCCTACCTGGGGATCTGAACTGCCTTTAAAAGCCAAGCGGCATTCCCTTGTTCTCTGGGAGCCGCTCGATCTGGTCTCAGGCAGGGCGTTTATGTGTTGCCACCGCAGCTCTGCCCGTATAAGGTTTTCAAGGTGGCTTTCCACCAGGGCATGATGACAGGTGGACCGTGTCATTGGAGAGGAGGGTCCCAAAGGGTTCTCCTCTGCCCGCCCAGACCCACTTCCCAGGCTACTTTCCATGTCTTTATGAGCCTACCGGTCAACAGGGAAGGACCCGGAGCCCAGCCCCCCACAGGGCCTTGCGGCTCTGCCTTCCCCTTGTAACCGGAACCTACCTGTGTCCCACAGGCCAGACCCGAATCACCATCAGTCCCCCCAGCCCACACCTGCAGGAGCCGCTGGATACCTGCCCCCACCCCGGTCTGCCTGCCACACTAGGCTTGGCTAATCCCTTCCTGATGTCACTCATGTCTCGGTCCTCCCTGTCTCCAACTAGCCAGGGTTCCCCATCAGACTTGCATGAAAATCCGGACTCCTTCCCATGTTCACAAGGCCCTGTGGGATCTGACCTTCCTGACCTCGGCCCTTCCCCCTCCTGCCGGCCACACTGGTCCCCTTGTTCTGAGGCCAGCCCCAGCTGCCCCTGCCCATGGCGCTCACCGCCCTCGCCTGAGCCGCCATCGCCAAGCTCAGCCCATCCATCCTGTCTCACTGCGCAGGCCTCGGCAACTATCTCCTCTGAGCGCCTCCTTGCCTCCTGGTTAATCCGAAGTGACCACCCTGCTCCGGTCAGTTTCTGTCCCCAGGACAGCGCTGCTGACGTCCGGGGCCAGATCATTCTCTGCTGTGGGGGCCTGTCCTGCACATTGTAGGGTGTTGAGCGGCATCCCTGGCCTCCACCCACCAGATGCCAGAAGTACCTCCCCTCCCCCCCCCCAGTGGTGACAACCAAATATGTCTCCAGCCATTGCCAACTGTCCCATGGGGTAGGGCAGAATTGCCTGCCGCAATTCCCACCCCGTTGAAAGCTGCTGCATGACACACTGCATTTTTCCTGTCCAAAGCACTATTGCTGTTGGAAATGCCTCTTCTCTGGTGGGTTGATTTGTCCAGTTCCCTGAAGGCCAGACACTGCCACATTCTTACTCTATTTTGCTGCCAGCCTGGCCTGGCCCGGGGTGGGGTGTGGGCAGTGGAGAAACATTTGTTGACTGGACAGACTTTGAAAGAAGACAGCCTCGTTGGGGACATAGCCGCAGACCCCAAGGAGAGGGATCAGCCTCAGGGACAGGTGAATGGACCAGGCTGCCCCAGCACTTGCCTGGAGGAAGAGCCTTCTCTAGGACTCAGACCGGTTGGGCCAGACTGGAAGGCCTAGGGGGACGAATTAGGGAAGTAAGGGACAGTCATGAGAAGGTGTTTGGGATGGGCTTCTCCAGGGATATTTAAGTAAGGCAAAAGAGAGGTGGTGGCCGTTCCTGACCATGGCCTCAATCAGAGCATCCAGTATCTTCTGTACCAGACCCCTGGATTCGTGTCCCGGGGCTGCCGTAAATTGGTACCACAAACTCAGTGGCTTAAACAATAGAAATTGATTCCCTTGCAGCTCTGGAGGCCAGAAGTCCAAAACCAAGGCATGAGCAGGGCCGTGACTCTCCAGAGACTCCGGGGGGAGACCCTTCCTTGCCCCTTCCAGCTTCTGGGGGCTCCGGACATTCCGTGGCCTGTGGCCGCATCCCCCCCCTCACCCAACCTAAACCCTAAACTGTTCTCCAGCTCTGAGCTGCCAAGACTGAGAAACATACTTCTTTTGTAGCTATTTCTCAGCATGTCCATCTTTCCAATAACTTCATGTGATCATTTCCTTAAAAAATCCCAACAGGCTCAAGGAAACACGTGTGGAAAAGTGGGAACGCGCTGACTTCTAAACGGTGTTTCCTAACTGACTCTGCTGTAACGCCGGCCTTCTCCTTTTAACTTGAGGGTGATTTCATCCAATAAACATGTGGCTTCAAATTATGGCCTTATATAAACGAAGCGGCTATGCTACAGTTTTTGGAGGCCCCCGTCCTCCTTATTTTCCAGCCAATTCCAAATCATTCGCCAAGCTGATCGGCAGAACCTCACTTTTCCACGCATCAGACCTTGGCCGGGCCTGGAGAGCGGCTCATTCACATTTGTCCACTCATCCCGAGGGCCGAATTTTTGGTGGCCTCCCCCTCTTCCCTGTGCCTCCTTTCTCTGAGAGCATGAGAGAAAGGCCCTGAACTGAGGCTCACATCCCCTCCAGGCGCTGAAAGGACACCAGTATGGCGTTTGCAAAAGCCTTTTTCGTTTTTCAACGTTCAGGTTTCTCAGCGGGAATTCATTTTATCATGCGCAGAAGATTGGCCATTAGTAACACTGAGATTCACGGTGACGTGCAGCCACCACCTCTATCTAGTTCCAGAACGTTTCCATCACCCCAAAAGGAAACCCTGTCCCCATCAGCAGTCTCTCCCGTTCCCCTCCCCCAGCCCCTGGCAGCCACTCATCTGCCTTCTGTCTCTGTGGATTTGCTTATTCTGGACGTTTCACGTCAATGGGATCATACTTGGTATCTGGCTTCTTTCACTCAGCATGATGTTTTGGAAGTTCATCCACGTTGTAGGGTGTGTCAGCACTTCATTCCTTTTTATGGATGAGTAATATTCCACTGGGTGGGTGGACCATATTTTGTTTATCCACTCATCCTTTTTTTTTCTGGCTGTTGCGGGTCTTAGTGGCGGCACTCGGGATCTTTGTTGCCACGTGCAGGATCTTCTTGGCGGCATGTGGGATCTCTTGGTTGCACCATGCGAACTCTTAGTTGCAGCACGCATGTGGGATCTAGCGCCCTGACCAGGGATCGAACCCGGGCCCCCTGCATTGGGAGCTCGGGGTCTTAGCCACTGGACCAGCAGGGAAGTCCCATATCCACTCATCCTTTGATGGGCATTTCCCTTCCACCTTTTTGGCTCTTTCATACAGGAATTTTATAGTCTGACAGATTGGTTTCCATTTTGTGATGAGGGCATAGTTCTCCGATGAGTTCCAGGTAGATGGATCCTATCAGTTTAGGGACGGGTTTTGCTTCCTGTTCACATTGCGTGTGCTTCCGTGAGCATTAGTCAGAAGGCAGAACAGGCATTTTAACTTCGGGGCATTTGAAGAGGCGGTTTGGCTCAAAGACAGACACACGGCTTTTCAGGACCTGCTGCCCCCAACACACGGCCGCAGCGTGCAATTGCCACTTCGCCGAGCTGTGCCCCCTGGGGACCCAGGGCCCCCAGTTCCTCAGTCCCAGACCTGCTTCCTTTCATTCCAGACACAGTCTGGGGATTCTTGGGGTGCAGGTTTCACATCCACTTGTAGAAAGGACCTTAAGCCACAACGTGACTGGCTTCCAGGTCTCAGGCTCTGTTAAGACTCCGTGAGGAAGACGTGCTTAGAAGCCAGAGAAAACATCTGAGCTCCTCCAAGAGAGATGTCACTGTTTAAGGACATTCCCGGAAGCTGTGGTAATCACAGTATGGCACCACGCAGGTAGCAACAGCCCAGAGGCAGACCCGCGTGTGTAACATAACTTAACGTGTGATCTTTAACAAAGGAGCCTCCCTGGTCTGGGGAGAGACAGATTCTTTAAGAAAAAGCATTAAAACAATTGCTTCACTCTTTGGAGACCATCTGGATTCTCCTTGCACTTCCCACACTGTACCGGGTTGACTGGTGTCCCCCAAAATTCATTCCACCCGGAACCTCAGAATGTGACCTTGATTAGAAATAAGGCATCTGCGGATGTTAAGATCTCAAGGTGGCTTCATCTTGAATCCAATAACTGGTGTCTTTATAAGACGAGAGGAGGACATAGAGACAGAGAAGGCCTCCATGTGACGTTGGGCCAGGAAATCGGAGTAATGCACCTACTCCTAATGGCCAAGGGTCACCGGAAGCCAGGAGAGTCATGGGATGGTTTCATCCTCAGAGCCTCCAGAAGGAGCCAGCCCTGCCCACACCTTGATTTTGGACTCATCCAGAAATGCAAGACAGTACATTTCTCTTGTTTTAAGCCACCTGGTTTATAGTACTCTGTCACAGCAGCCCTAGGAAACTCTTACACCCTCCAGTATAATTTCCAGATGGATAAAGACTGAAATGTAAAGAGTAAGTCCAGGGAGGGAGAGGAATACAGAGTGTAGTTCCATGCTCCCCAGCTCTGGGAGGGGAATGTACGATAGACATCATGAAAGAAATGACCCACAGATCTGACTGCCTGGAAAACGTAGCATTTGTATCAAAAAACACCGTACGCAAAAGTAAATCTGTATGAATTAGATTCATCAGACGTCGCAAAGAGTTAATACCGTTCCTATACAAAGAGCGCCTCCAAACCAATGAGCTAGGTAGGCATGGTTCAGTGGGGAAAAAAGGGCAACTGATACGAACAGCTTCCAGAAACAGAAAAATCGTTACTGAATACAGTGAATTCTCAAAAAACCCAGCCTGACAGAGGGTTATAAGTGACAAAATGCTCTTTTGTGCCCACTGATGGCCATGGGTTGAGAAAAATATTGATCCTCGGTGCCAGTGAGGATGCTTTGAGGCAGCACTTCTCAGGCTGCTCCGGGCAGACCTCTCACTTGGGTGGGCCTCTCCAGAAGTCACTTTGGCAGAAGGGGTCAGGGGGCCTTCATAGTGAGGATGTAGAGCGGATCAGATCAGCCCAGTGTTTAGGTTCAAGTGGCGCCACGTGTAGAATGAGGAGTCTCTGGGTCTAAGAGGGTACATCCGCATTGGGAACAGAGCTGCCTGGGATCTGGCGGAGGGGTCCGAGGGGCATTCCAACCTGAGGATGAGGACGGGGGACACGGATGGCACTGGAAGGAGGCAGCAGTGTGGGGCCGGCCCCCGTCTGAGATGCAGGGGAGGGAAGGGGAGGGCAGGGTGCCAGGCCCGTGGTGACGGCCTGGTCAGTGTCTCATGGGGATGCAGCCCGGGCTGGGGGAAGCAGACTTCCCCCTGTGGGTTGGGGGCTTTGGGCAGCTTCTCTGTGACTGGAGGGGGCCTGCAAGCCTGGGCCTGGCTGGGTGGGGAACAGCCAGAGTACGTCCAAGAACTGCTCCCTGCAGCAGCCAGTCTACCCGCGGGGGGCTGTGCTATATGGGCCTTGATGGCCAGGGGCTGAGCGCTGGCCAGAGGGCGTCCCCAAGGGGCCCTGTGTTGGGATACTCACACCTAGACCAATGCTTCCAGGCGCTGCCCTGCAATGGTCCAGAGGATGGAGACAGGGGTCCCTCAGGGGCCCTCCTGACCTCCTGGTGAGAAGAGAAGGCTGTTCTGGGGACAGCAGACAGGATGTGGTCAGTGGGAGGAGCAGGGAGCAAACCCCCTGGGTGTTTGGGGCTGGAGGTGGGGTGGGCGTCCCTGGGCACGAGCTTAGCCCCTGATGGGGGAGTGCAACAGAGTGGATGGGCTCCAGGGGCAGGTCCAGGTGACACCTGATCCCCACGGCTGCAGAGCAAGTGAGCAGGACCAGGAAAGGCATGATTGGCAGGAGCTGGGTGGCGTCTCTGGAGAGGGGAGCAGTGGTTTCTACTGCATGGGGGCATAGTGGACCAAGGGACGGCTGCGAGCAGGAAGGACCGGCTCCAGGCTGCGTGGAAGCCAGGAGGGAACTCGACCCTGAGCTGGAGAAGGATTTACTAGTGTCTTCGGTGTTCAGGCCCATGAGCTATTTCAGTGGGAGGGTCCCCCCCACCCCCGGGAAGGGGGAAAAGGGAGCCGCTCTGAGAAGAGAGTGCAGGCTCCCTGGGGAGCAGGACCCCAGGTGAGGCTGGCTGGGCGTGGGGAGGGCCCCACGGGCAGGTGCAGGGGTGGAGTTTCCCAGGATGCAGATGTGGTGGGCCTACGTGGGCTATGATGGCTGGAGGGGCAGCTGCTGCAGGGTGGGTCAGGTGGGCCCTGCGGGGACTCCTGTGAGGGGCCCCAGCTGGTGTCCACCCTGCCCCACCCCTTCTCTTTGGCCGGCCCGTTCCGTGCAGCTCCAGCGGTCAGCAGACCCCTTGAGCAAGGCTTATCTATTAGTACCTCCTCCTGGCCTGGGGGTGGGGTATGCATTGGCTGGACCTGTGACTGCCCCCATGGCCCCCAGTCTCAAGAGTATGGAGTCCCCTGCTCCTCCCACCAAGGGGCCCAGAGCTGTAAAAGTCTCCCGTGGGCTCCGAGGCTGCCTCATGATCAGCGAGCCCTGGAGGATGTGGGGCAGCACAGAGCTCAGCGGGCCATACAGCCTTCAGCCTGTCCCAGCGTCAACCAGACCCTTGTCAGGGCAGGTGACAGAGGCTCCCGCGAGCAAGATCACGTGGTTGGGCCCTGATGGCTTCTCGCTCAGCCCAGCTCGGTGTCCGCTGGGAGGAGAAAGCAGGCGCATCCCTGCGACCTTTCTGCCGCCTGCATCCGGGCAGCTTGGGCGCGAGACCATCCAAAGCCCCTGGTCCTTGAGCTGGAACGTGCCCCCAGAAGTTGTGGCGCTTGTGAGCCGTGTCTCCATGAATGCGTGTCACAGAGGTTCAGGCTCTGCCTGAAGCCCTGGGTCTGTGCGTGTGTGTGTGTGTGTGCACGCATGTGAGTGTGGGTGTGTTCAAATGAAATTCTGTTCGTGCATGTGTGTCCATGTTTGTGTGCGTGCATGTGTGAGCACAGTCGTGTGAGAGTGTGCATTCAATCACGCATGTCTGTGTCTGCACGTGTGCTCACATTCGTACATGTATGTTCACAAGCTCACACGTGCGTTCATGTGGCCCTGATTAAGGTGCAGAGCTACAGTTTGGGCTCCTGCCTCTCTCACCAGGCTTGGAAGCGCATAAACTACCCACCCTCCACAGCCTTGTGGGGCTGCCCAGGAACATCCTGCAGTTAGCTCTCATAGTTTCCGGGGGACGGTCAGGTGGGCAGCACCACCTGGCACCTCTGAACACAGACAAGTTCATAGATTCCCAGCCGTTTCCTCGCAGTGGCATCTGAGGAACTCGGTGGCTGGGCTCGAGGATTGGGCATTTTGAAAAGAAAGCAAGAGGTTTTTAAAAGTTGCACTCCTGGGCTTCCCTGGAGGTGCAGTGGTTGAGAGTCTGCCTGCCGATGCAGGGGACACGGGTTCGTGCCCCGGTCCGGGAAGATCCCACATGCCGCGGAGCGGCTGGGCCCGTGAGCCATGGCCGCTGAGCCTGCGCATCCGGAGCCTGTGCTCCACAGCGGGAGAGGCCACAACAGTGAGCGGCCTGCGTACCGCAAAAAAAAAAAGTTGCACTCCTGGGGAATTCGGTCCTTTCATAATCCACATGCTTTGTTTTAAACAGCTTTATTGGGTGTAATCAATACACTGTAAATGGCACTTATTTGAAGTGTGTGATTAGATGAGTTGTGACGCATGCAAGCACCCAGGAGTCCACGACCACGATCAAGATAGTGAGCACATCCATCACCCAAAAAATCTCCCTGACCCCTTTGTCCTCCCACCCTGTCCCCCTCCTCCAAGCGGCCAACAATCAGTTTTCTGTCTCTAATTAATTTACACTTTTTAGAAATTTACGTACAGTTGACCCTTGAACAACACAGGGGTTGAGGACGCTGACCTTCATATACACACGCAGTCAAAAATCCATGTATAAGGACTTCCCTGGTGGTCCAGCAGTTAAGACTCCATGCTCCCATTGCAGGGGGCCCGAGAGTGATTCCTGGTCAGGGAACTAGATCCTGCGTGCCAACTAAGAGCCCGCATGCTGCAACTAAAAAAGATCCCACAAGCCGCAATCGGAAAAAAAAAAAAAAAAAAAAAGATCCTGTGTGCAGCAGCTAAGACCAGTCACAGCCAAATAAATAAATATTAAAAAAAAAATCCATGTATAACTTTGCAGTTGGCTCTCCATATCTGTGGCTCTCCATCCTGGGGTTCAACCAACCACAGATTATGTAGTACTAAAGTACATATTTAGTGAAAAAAATCTGCATATAAGTGAACCCACGGAATTCAAACCCATGTTGTTCAAGGGTCACCTGTATGTGGAATCATATAATATGTACTCTTGAAATTTTTATTGAGATGAAATTTGTATAACATTAAATTACCCACTTAAAGTGAACAATTCAATGGTATTTAGCATATTTGTAATGTTTTGCAAGCATCACCTCTATCTAGCTCCAGAACTTTTCCATCACCCCAAAAGGAAACCCTGTGTCCATCAGGAGTCTCTCCCCATTCCCCCGCCTCTTCACTTCCCAGACCCTGGGAACCACTGGTCTACTTTCTATTTCTATGGATTTGCCTGTCCTGGACGTTTCATATAAATGGGCTCATACAACATGTGGCCTTTGGTCTCTGTCTTCTTTCATTCAGCATAATGTTTTCAGAGTTCATCCACATTGTAGCATGAATCAGTAACATTCCATTCTGTAGATAGACCACATTCTGTTCATCCATTCATCAGCTGATGGAAATTTGGGTTGTTTCCACCTTTTGGCTATTGTGAATAGGGTTGCTGTGAATGTGTGTGTCCAAGTATCTGTTTGAATCCCTGTCTTTAAGTCTTTTGGGTCCATACCTAGGAGTGGAATTGCTGGGTCTATAGTTACTCTTTTTCGTCTTCTGTCTTTCACTCAGCACACAGATTCTGAGATTGTTCCATGTTGTTCCATGCTGTTGTGACGTTTGTGTTGTGTCCCTTCTCACAGCTGAGTCATGTTCCATTGTATGGCGGTTTATTCGTCCATTCACCCGTTTGTGTACGTTCAGGTTGTTTCTAGCCTGGGACTTTTAGAAACAATGCCATTAAGAACATTCATGTAGGGACTTCCCTGGTGGTGCAGTGGTTAAGAATCCGCCTGCCAATGCAGGGGACACGGGTTCAAGCACTGGTCCAGGAGGATCCCAGGTGCCGCAGAGCAACTGAGCCTGTGCACCGTAACTACTGAGCCTGCGCTCTAGAGCCCGTGAGCCACAACTACTGAAGCCTGCGCGCCTAGAGCCCATGCTCCGCAACAAGAGAAGCCACCGCAATGAGAAGCCCGTGCACCGCAACAAAGAGTAGCCCCCTCTCACTGCAACTAGAGAAAGCCCGCGTGCAGCGACAAAGACCCAACACAGCCATAAATTAATTAATTATAGAAAAAAAGACCATTCATGTACAATCTCTGTATGAACATCTGCTTCATTTCTCTTAAGTCCTAGGAGTGGCTCCTAGGAGTGGGTCACATGCTAGGCATATAATTAACTTAAAGAAACTGCCGGAGTGTTTCCAGAGTAGATGAGCCCCACAGAATTTTTCTGCAGGATACTGTGGCTTTTTGAAAAAAGACACTTATCAACGTTCACATCCATTTATCTGCTAATTCTACATGAGTGAACTGATCCCAAGGAAATGCTCAGACTTGGACACGAAGATGTGCGTCCAAGGACTCAGAAATCATGTTTCAAAGCGTATTTCATGGCACGGAGAAATGTTCATCTGTACCAACATACCACATTGAGAGCAATTCAGGTTTTATTAAAACATGTAACATCTATTAAACTGGAAGGAAATATACCAAAGTTACTTAATAATTTGGAGGAAAGTTTAGAAAATTAAATACTCCCATCTCCCCCAACCTTCCTACCTGTTGCCACCACCTACCTACCTGTTTGTAGCAGCTTCATAATGTCTGGTTTTGTTCAGCCTCACCCATCCCCCACCCTCCTAACACTGCTGTGGGACTCAGTTTCCCAGAACCCAGATCATCTCAGCCTCTGAGTCATGCTTCTGTCCAGGGCAGAGGTCTGCATACTGTTTCTATAAAAGACTGGAAAATAAGTACGTTCAACTTTCCAGGTCTTAAGGTTACTAATCTGTGTCGTGACTATTCACTTATGCTGATACAACGAAGGCAGCTGTGGACAGTATGTACATGAATGGGCAGAGCTTCGTTGTGAACTCCTCTTCATCCCTCAGAACCCCTCTTAGATGTTACCGTTCCCCTAAAGCCTTCTCTGGCTCTTGGGAACAGTAACTTCTCACGCTCACGGTTGATATTCTCTCACATTTTTTGCATATTAGCTTCTCCCGCTGGGCTTTGAGCCAAGGTCTCGTTCATCTTTTTATCTTCAGTCACGCTTGGGTGGCACACAGTGGGCCCCCACGTGACCCACACTGCCTTTCTGCCTTTTGCTCCAAGACACAAAATGAGCTGTTGCCAGGACTGGCTGCCTTTTCTCTTTCTCGAAATGTCTTTAGGAGCAAATGCATTTTGTCCAGGGAACCCTGTTACATTGAGTCATCATGTCTCCCCAGTTTCCTCTGCCTGGGATGACTCCTTGGTCTTTCCTTGTTGCTCATGACCTTCACAGTCTTGGGGAGGACTGCCAGGCGTCCCACAGGATGCCCCCAATTTGGGGCTGATGTTCTTGTCATGATTGGAATGGGGTTGTGGGTTCTGGAAGCAAATGCACTCTGAGCAGTTCTCTCGAGCGAGTTTTTGGGGGCCCTCCCTGAGTTCATCCTCCTCAGTGGGGTTTCAGGTACCCGGGAGTTTCAAGGTCCCTGAGTTTCGGGGCAGGTTCAGTCTTGCTCATCCCAACCTTCCTCTCGCAACCTTCCTCATGTGTTTTGGGGACATAACCAAGGCCCATGGGGCTGCGTCTTCATCCACTTAGGGATCTGCCAGGGGAGGTTCTGTCAAGAGAGGAGAGTCCAGGAAGGGCTGAGCTCTGAGATGGTTGTGGCCATTGGACTTGAGGGTTGAGAGGCTGCTGGGGAGGGACGGGGCCTGGGATGGAGCAAACTCCAGGGGAAGGGTTTGATCTTGGCAGGAGGGGCCTGGCGATGTCGCTCTGCAGGAGCCACAGACCTTAGGTGAGTGTCACGTTTAAGGACAGATAAGGCTCTTCGGCCCTTCTGGCTTTTCAAGAGAGCCCACGGATTCAGGCCATGGGTCTGAGGCTGTCTGTCCAGAGGTGAATGTCAGTGTCCCCCCACCCCCACCTTCGCCCTTCTGATTTTGCCACCCCCTTCCCTTCCAGCTCCAGGACGCGCGCCCCGAGCCCGGGAGGCATGCTGAGGCCAGGCCGCCGGCAGGATGAGTGTGAAAGAGGCGGGCAGCTCCGGCCACCGGGGGCAGGCGGCCTACCACCTGCACATCTACCCGCAGCTGGCCACCAGCGAGAGCCAGACCCCGTGCCAGGCCTCGTGCCGCGTGACAGCCACCAAGGACAGCACCACATCCGACGTCATCCAGGACGCCATCACCAGCCTGCAGCTGGACGGCAGCAAGCGCTATGTGCTGGTGGAGGTCAAGGAGACGGGCGGGGAGGAGTGGGTGCTGGATGCCAACGACTCGCCTGTGCACCGCGTGCTGCTGTGGCCACGGCGGGCGCAGGACGAGCACCCCCAGGAGGACGGCTACTACTTCCTGCTGCAGGAGCGCAACGCAGACGGGACCATCAAGTACGTGCACATGCAGCTCGTGTCCCAGGCCACGGCCGCCCGGCGCCTGGTGGAGCGTGGCCTCCTGCCTCGGCCTCAGGCGGACTTTGATGACCTGTGCAACCTCCCCGAACTGACCGAGGAGAACCTCCTGAAGAACCTCAAACACCGCTTCCTGCAGCAGAAGATCTACACGTACGCCGGGAGCATCCTCGTGGCCGTCAACCCCTTCAAGTTCCTCCCCATCTACAACCCCAAGTACGTGAAGATGTACGAGAACCAGCAGCTGGGCAAGCTGGAGCCACACGTGTTCGCGCTGGCCGACGTCGCCTACTACGCCATGCTCCGGAAGCACGTCAACCAGTGCATCGTCATCTCAGGCGAGAGCGGCTCCGGCAAGACGCAGAGCACCAACTTCCTGATCCACTGCCTCACCGCCCTGAGCCAGAAGGGCTACGCCAGCGGCGTCGAGAGGACCATCCTCGGTGCTGGTCCGGTGCTGGAGGTGAGCGGGACTGCTCGGCGGAGGGGCCTTAACACCTGGGTTTGGTTATCGTTCAGATGACGGCCATGGAGGAAGCAGTTATACTCACGTTTTCCAGAAACAGGAGGCTTGGCGTTCCATGCAGGGCCACACAGGGAGGCACCATGGCTCAGCAGGAGGCAGCAGGAGCCAGGGGAGGGTGTAGGCAGGAGTCTGTCGTGGTTTTCACGGGAAGGGTCCGGTGAGGCAGGGTAAGCAGGCTTAGGGTGCCTAGTCTGAACAATTTCAGAGTTTGGGAGCATAAAGGCTGCCCTGGTTGTCTGGTACTTGGCCCTGGGGTAATCAGGGCAGGGAGAGAGTAGCCCTGAGTGTGAGAACGTGATAATGGTGGGGGGCGGGTGTAGGCTCTGAAATGGTTGGTTTGTATTTGGAAGGCGTGTTTGTAGGAGAGTCCTTTGCTTTCTCTAGGACTCGGCCAGCCCTGGCGGGGGCAGTCCCTCCAGGGTCAGCCAGGCCCCAGGTGTCAAAGCATCAGAATAGAGAAAATAACAAGGCCTGATCAATGCCTTGATGTCCTCTTAACGTACTTCCAATGTCTGGAGGGGCGGCAGTCTGCACTCCGGGTCCCAGAAAGAGAAGGATGGCGTGTCCAAACTGAATAGTTCACGGTGGGGTGTTTCTGGCAGGGAGTAGGACCATGGGGTAGAAGGAGGCCAGCAAGGTGAGTTCAGACCTGGGGGCTGGGGACGGGCTAGAGGAGGGGCTGCTTGGCAGTGCCTAAGAGTCAGCGGGGGAGGAAATGCCCCAGCTTCCTGCGCCCTCTCCAGTGTTCCCATTGGCCAGACCCCACAGGAGTCACGGATGTGTCACTGTGGGTGAGCCTTCTGGACATGGGGGCAGTGGAAGTGATCGCAGTGATCACTCACTCTCAGGGTCTTAGGACAAGATGCATCCACGTCTCAGAACATAACTTAACGGTCGTCACCTGGTGAGTGCCGGGGCCGCGTAAGGGCCCGGGGTGTGCGCCTCTGGGTTTGGGGGTCTAAGACTCTGCTTGCTTTCTTTCTGCTTTTAATAAGATTTTGCAGTGATTAAATGATTTTAAGTATGTAACTTAAATAGTTAAATTTTATTAAATATAATGACATAAATCACTCTATTTCTTTGAGCAGTTTTAGGTTTACAGAAATACTGAACAGACAGTACAGAGAGTTCCCGTATTCTCCTGACACTTCTGCCCTTCCCCCTGTCATTAACATGTTGTATTTGTTAACGATTGGTGAGGGCTTCCCTGGTGGCACAGTGGTTGAGAGTCCGCCTGCCGAT
>NW_020175432.1:1854289-1871470 GCF_003031525.2 Neophocaena asiaeorientalis asiaeorientalis
AAAAAAAAAAAAAAAAAATCGGTGAGCCAGTATTGACACATCATTATTAACTAAAGTCCACAGTGTACATTAGGGTTCACTCAGTGTTGCACCTGCTACGGGTTTGGACAAATGCACAATGTCACGTATCCACCCTGAGTATCACACAGAATGGTTCCACTGCCCTGAAAATTCCCTGTGTTCTGCCTGTTCATCCCCTTCCCTCCCTCCAGCTCCTGGAAACCACTGATCCTTTTACTGTTTCCATAGTTTTGCCTTTTCCAGCATGCTGGATGGCTGCAATCATACCATCTGTAGTCTTTTCAGACCGGCTTCTTTCACTTAGTACTAAATACTAGTACTAAGGTTCCTCTGCATCTTTTCTCGGCTCGAGACCTCATATCTTCATGTTGCTGAGTAACACCCGCTGGATGTGCTGCAGTCTGTCCATCCGCAGGACCCCAGACCCTCTGTCCGAGGAGTAGGCTCGGGGTGGGGTGGGAGCAGGGGTAGGTTCAGGGGTCCCACCCTCCCTGAAGCAATGACCTCCAGCTTCTTACTGAAATTCACTGAAATCTCATCTGGGCTGTACCGGCTGAATACACTTCAGTTCCTCTTCCTCTCTGACGATCTCTGAGATCATGAGCAAGAAATTAGCTGGGGCTGTACAGCCTGGCCCCGTGCCAGCACGCATGGCCTGTATCTGTCTTCTCCTATACATGTAATGTAAAGATTCATTGTCATTTTTTGCACAAGCATTTCAAAGACTACCTAGTGATCCGGCCGCAGGATGGACGCTTTTCTCTTCAGCGCTGTGTACCCTGCATGCGTTCCCTCCTCTAATCATCCATTCATTCTGCAAATATCCCGCCTGCAGGCACCGTTCTTGGCACTGGGCTATGCCGTGGCCAAAATCGGCACAGAGGCCTGCCCACAGGGAGCTGCCGCCTGGTGACAAAGAGGCAGGCAGCAAGAGAAACAGCAGCCTCGCATGTGACCTAAGAGCTGATAAGAACAGTGGGCGGGCTCGCGGAAGAAGGGGTAAGGGGGCAGGAGGCAAGAAGGTGATGCCGAGCCGGGCCCGGAAGCGGGTGGGGTGAGCAATGCGGCGTCTGGGAGGGGGACACGGCCAGTGCACAAAGCCGGGAGGCTGGACCGTGCCTGGCGTGTTGAAGAAAGTCAGGGGCCCTGGGGTCACGGGAAGGAGCCAGAGTGGGGTGAGCAAGGGGCAGAGCAGGAGGCGATGGGGACTTGGAGGTGACAGCAGATCATTCAGGGCCTTGCAGGATCACGGGGTGGGCACTGTGTGATATGGGAGCTACGGAGGGTGTCCCAGGTTCAATCTGGCTCCATCCCAGCTCTGGAACTCAGCTGCCGTGAAACCACCAATGGCCCCACTGTCCTCCCAGCAATGGCCGGGGCCCATAACAGGTGCTCTATGACGGGATAAAACAATGCAGGCACTGAGTGACTTTAGAAATCGGGGACAGGAACAACAGGACTGACCCAGCATTTACCGAGTGGGGAATTTTGCCAAGTGGGCCCTTCAACCCTCACAGAACCAGGCATGCGGGTGGGTGTGACAAGGTTTGATGAAGATGCCGAGCCCCAAGGTTTCAGTGCAACACAGCGAGGAGGCAGGTTTGGCCCCGCGGTGCAGCTTCCTTTTCTAGCTGAGGACCATCCAGGGCACCGGGATGAGGTTCCTGGCGCTGCCCTAACAAAGTACCACAGACTGGGTGGCGTCAAAGAGAGGAATTTACTCTCTCTCACAGTTCTGGAGGCCTGAAGTCTGAAGTCTAGGTGTGGGCCGGGCCACACTCCCTCCGAAGGCTCTAGGGGCAGATGCTTTCTTGCCTCTTCCCACTTCCGGGGGCTCCAGGCGGGCGCTCCTTGGCTTGTGTTGCTCCAATCGCAGCCTCTGTCATCATATTGCCTTCTCTTCCTGTAAAGACACCAGTCATCATTGGCTTTAGCGGCCGCCCCAATCCAGGATGATCTCATCCTAACTAATTACGTCACCAAAGACCCATTTCCACATCAGGCCACGTTCACAGGTTCCAGCGTCAGGTCAATATAGACGAGCCTTTTGCGGGGGGGACACAAGTCAGCCCGCAGCAGTCCCCCGCCGAGTGACAGCTGGACGTGTCTTGGGTCTTCTTCCCCAAGGGCCGCCACTGGTGATCCTGGGGGCCCATCCGTCCTCCTGCTGGCCTCCATGCTCCTCCCCTGCCGTTGCCCCGAAGGATTCTGGCACATTCTACGAGGGCCGTTAGTCACCTCCGTGGCGGGTGTCTGTACCCCGTGAGTCAGATGCCTCTGACCTTGCCCGGCTGCCTCCCTCGAGCCTCAGCAGTGTGAGCCGGCAAGGCCAAATTTCCCCAGGGGTTAGGAGCTGCTGGAGGGTGGTGCCCATGCCAGCTTCCAAAACAGGCTTGAGCCAGATCCACGTCACAGCCATAAATGTGCTTCCTGAGGCGACCATTTGGAAAAGGGAGAAGGTTGTTTTAGTTTAGAGCCAGGCTTTGCAGCCAGAGCACCACTGACGTCTGGGGCCGGGTCAGTCTCTCGGCTGGGGGCCATCATGTACGCTGTGGGGTGTTGAGCAGCACCCCTGGCCTCACCCGATGCCAGTAGCATCCCCTCCCCCCAGTGGCAACAACCGAAAAATGTCCCCAGACATCACCAAGTGTCCCCTGGGAGTAGAATCTCCCCTGGGTGAGAACAGCTGCCTTAGTCATAGCTTGTAATCCCACAAGACCCAGTCACCGTTTCTTTCAAGTGTTGATGGCTTAGAAATTGTCCGTAAGTAAGTCCCAAGCATTCTGAGCTAACTTGAGAGTTACTTTCTAACAACAGGAATAATTAGCTACTGTGCCTTTGGGCCCACTGTGTGTCAGGCTTTGGGTGCCACAGTCTTCATCCATCATCTCTCTGAGGACTCACAACAGCTCTGCTCATTTTAAAGACAAGAGAACAGAGCCCCAGAGAGGTGTGCTGGTGTGCAAATGTCCTGGGGCTGCCGTCACAGAGTACTATCAATGGGAGAGGGTGGAGGTGGAGGGCTTAAAACAGCAGGAATTTATTCCCTCACAGTTCTGGGGGCCGGAAGTCTGAAATCAAGGTGTAGGCAGGGCTGGCTCCTTCTGGAGGCTCCGACGGAGAATCCATCCCGTGTCTCTCTCCTGGTTTCTGGTGGCTGCCGGCAACCCTTTGGCATTCCTTGGCTTGTGGCCTCATCACTCCAGGCTCTGTCTCTGTGTCCATATGGCCTTCTCCCCATCTGCCTCTGTATCTCGAATCTCCTTTTTCTTACAAGAACACCGTCATTGGATTTAGGGCCTAGATGATCTCACCTCAAGATCCTTACTTTAATTCCATCTGCAAAGACCCTATTTCTGAAGAAGGTCCCACTCACAGGTTCCAGAGATCAGGACTTGGACATATCTTTTTGAGGGACACAAGTCGACCCGGTACAGTGTGGGTACCCCAGGCAACACTGCAGGCAGCCATAGCCAGACCACCGTTAGAACCCAGCCTGAGCCTAAGTTCACGGTACCCCTCTGCACCTTCGTGAAAGATTTCCTCTCTCAGCTCGGCTGGGGCCGCAGGAAGCCTATCGGGACTTTTTCTCAGCTCCCTGAAAGGAGAAGTTGAGTTGTCTTGAGGTTTGGGTGTCGCCGGGCGCCCCCCCAGGCAGGGGTTGCAAACTTGCTGTGCAATTCTGACCAGAAAACAGGAAGGCGGCACTGTGGAAAGCCGGTTCCAATCAGCTGATCTGCCCGCCCACTGCAGTTAACTGTTACTGTCACTGTTTCACACGATGTCACTCGGCCACCCTGCAGCCTGCAGCCTGCAGCCTGCCCCCTGAACCGCCCCCAGAAACGCGACGTTTGTGCAGGAGTGTTGCCTTAGGTCAGAAATACTGAAGGTGCAGAAGGCAGACTCACCAGGGCAGTGCAGTCTGGGGTCCGTTACCCACGCCGGGCGCCCTCTGAGAACCTGGCGACATTGTGATGCAGCTGCCCCGGCATCAGCCACCGGGCTGGCCACAAAGCCCACCCAGGACGTGCCCCTCTGCCTCGGCATCAGGGCTGAGGGTGGAGGATGCTTAGGCCAGTGTCCTCTTTGTCCTTCCTGAACTGTAACACACGCCACTGACATTTGCCAACGCGCACAGGGTTTTAATTTCGAAAGCAGAAATGAAACGAGGATCCTTGCTGGCTGGGCCATTTTCCCAAGCGGCCAGAGGCCGAGGTTTCGGCACCTCCATGTAGCTACTGTGGCCTGGCCCACGCAGAGAGAGAAGGCTGGGAGATGGTGGCACCCCAAGCTGCCTGGCATACCCACAGGAGGCTGGTGACCAGGACAGCAAGGCGTGGGACCGAGGGTGTCCTGGAGCTCTCTGCTGCCCCTGACCCACCTCGGGGGCCCTGAAGGAGCCTGTCCTGGGACTGGGATGTGTGCCGGCCTTGGTCCTGAGCACCAGTCCCCACTGAGGGCCCCACAGACCCAGTGTCGCATGACCCCAGGCTCGCCCAGTCTCCGCCCACCCCTCAGGCCACTGGGTCTGTTCCCACTACCCTCTGTCAGCACTGGCCAGCCTACCCGAGCAGGTCACCCTGAACCAACATGCCATCATTCACCTTGACCTTTACCCACAGGGACCTCTGCCCAGAACATGTCTTTCCCTCCCACAGGATGAGGATGGGCCAGTCTCTGCCCATCACTGGGGACACACGGGCAAAGCCACTCAACTGGTGTGACACAAGGTTCCAGAACCAGGGGTGTGCCTCTGCAGTTAGGTTTTCTGTTTAAGAGCTTTGTTGAGGTATAATTCACCCATTTCGAATGAACAATTCAGTATTTTTTAGCAGATCCACAGTGTTGTGCAACCTTCACCTCTGTCTAGTTCCAGAACGTTTCCATCACCCTCAAAAGGAGACCCCATTAGCAGTCGTTCCCCGTCGCCCCTCCCCCTGCCCCTGACAACCACTGGTCTTCTTTCTGCCTCTGTGGGTTTGCCTGTTCTGGACATTTCATGGGATCACACAAGCTGTGGCCTTTTGTGTCTGGCTCCTGGCACTCAGCTTGGTTTTTTTCCAGGTTTATGCACTCTGTAGCGTGTGTCAATGCTTCATTCCTCCTTCTGGCTAATAGTCCACTGTATGGATAAGACCACATTTTTTTTTTTTTACCTCTCACCAGTTTTCTCAGGATTTCAATCCTTTGTATCGCTGACTCTGCGGTTGTTTTCTCCTCAGTCCTGACCCCCTCCCTGCCCCAGCCAGGCCAGCGTCCCCCCCATCAGTGTCCCCCTCCGTCAACAACGGGAGGGTGGAGGGTGTGGGGCAGAAGTGGAGGTGATCCCACTGGAGACTCTCAAGCTGAGCCGGGGAGGAGAGCGGAGCCCTGGCCAGCAGCCTGCTCCGGGTGTGCGGGGCCCCCCGGGCGTGCCGAGGGCTGGCCGGGGGCGGGCAGACACACCTAGGTCCGTCCATCTGTGTCATCCATCTACATGGGGCTGTCACACCTGGGAAGAGGCTGGTGGCCAGGAGGGGGCTGGCATCCGGGAGCAGTGAGAAGTGAATGTGTGGCGCAAGCCACCCGAAGCCTCGGAAAGCAGAGCGGGCTCCCGGAGCCGAGATATCAGATCAGAGCAGACAGAGTCCAGGGGGGAGAAGGAGGCGGGCTCAGAGCTGGCTGCGCAGCGCTGTCTGGATCTGCTCCCCGGACGCTTGCGAGGACTGCGGTCTGGGGTGCTTCATCCAAGGGATGCGCCGGCAGCACAAAGACCCCCTTGAGCCCAGCCTTGTCAGGCCTTAGAGGTTGTCCAGTCACGCAGGAGCAAGCGGCGAGCTGGGGCACCTCCCAGCCTTGCTCATTAGCTACGGGAGGAGGTAAGTTTGCCGGGAGGAGTGAATGTTGAGAAAAGGGCATGGGGCCACGGACAGGCCTCTGGGGGCCATTTTGGGGGCATGGGCCCCGGCAGGGAGGAGGCTCTGGATCAGGTCAGAAGGAGGCAAGTTACTGATGTCGCACCCCTACCCCCACGCCGAACCCGCAAAGTGGGCCGGGGCATTTACAGCAAGAGGGGTATCTGGGCTGGGAGCCTTTATCTGGGGCTTGTCTGTCTGTCTCCAGGGTCCTAGGGCCCCAGAGGCCCAGACTGTGTCTGCTTTGCGTTTTGGGGTGTTTCTCTGGTCTGTTGATGGGAAAGTCGGGCGTCAGCAGGCAGCTGGGTGGGGAGGCAGCGGGATTAGGCTTGGGAGAGTCTGAGGCAGCAGCGTGGGGTGCTCCAGGGAGAGATGTGCCAGCCACACATACCCCAACCCCCAGCCAGCGGTCAAGGCTCAGCTGGACCTGGGCTGTTCTCGAGGCCGGGTGGCTGGAAGGTCGGCACTGTGAACATCAGAGTCAACAATCTATGCAGGGGTAAGAGGGGAGTGAGAGCCAGGCCAGGGTGGGCTCCCGGGAGAATGAGCATTAGAGGGAGACAGGCGAGGATGGAGAAGAGGATGCCGTGGGGCCTGAAGGCTGATCACTGAGAGCCTTGGAGGGTTGTCCCACCAGGGCAGCTGCAGGGAGGAAGGAATCGAATTTCTGGCTGCTTCTGTGCCCCAAGTGGCTTCCCCAGGATGTTTGGGGAAGTCGTTGGGGGGCCCTGGTTTGGCAGAGCAGCCCGAGGGCGGGCAAGACCTGAGGCTGGAATCCGGGGTAGGAGGGGGACAGCAGGAGGGCCGATCCCACAGAGGATGACAGGGTGAATGAGGCCTCGTGTGGGGTCAGCTTCAGGCCTTGCAGACAGAAACACAGAGGGGCCAAGGCTGTGCTTCCACGCTGCTGACACCTGGGGCCAGATCCTTCTCTGGGGTGGGGTGCTAAGCAGCATCCCTGGCCTCCACCCACCAGATGCCAATAGCACCCCCCTCTCAGTCAGAACAATTATAAATGTCCCCAGGCATCACCAAGTGTCCCCTGAGGGGCAGAATCACCCCAGTTGAGAAGAATTTTTAGGCCGACTGCAGGCAAAGAATGATTTCAGTGTTACAGATGTCCTGTACCCAAATAGGTTCAAATTTGGGGGTTAACATCGTGCTGTTGTACTTACACATCAACCCATCTGTGCTCAGTTCTGTCTCACCAGCTTAACAAGGGGTGGGTGGCGGGTGGGGATGCAGTTTCTGGCTGGCGATCTGCTTCGTTTCCAGGAACGGGTGGCTGGTGCTTCTTCCTGCCCTGTGGCCAGCCACGGCCAGGAGAACGGCCACTGCCCACCCACCACCAGAAACCTCACGTCTTTCTCACCAACAACAAAGTATGCTCGGGTGCAAGGGTCAGGTTTTCCATCCAAGTTTGGTCTTCCAAGCACACTTGGGGCGAAGTCTTCAAGTGTTATTCGAAAAGCTGCTCATCAATACAAAAAAAAAAAAAAAAAGCAGTCACTCAACACCCAGAGCTGAGAAGTCACACACTCCCGCGGGTTTTCTTGCAGGCGAACGTCATGAAAGAGCTTTAGTGGATTTTGGGTGCAGTTCGTGCTGGTCCCTATGCACTGGAATTTTGTCATCCCCTCCACCCCGTCCTCCTGCGGGGTGACTTTCTGAACCTCACGCCAGGTGCTGACTGTGGTTCAGCTCTTCTTTAAGTGTCTCCCCAACAGGAAACAAACCAGGGCTGCCATCGTGGTTTTTGCTGCCGGGGAACATGCGTGGTTATCCACCCCACTTTGGTAAAATTGTGACATTATTTTGTTAAAGCTTTTGGTTGCACCTTGGTGCTTTGCTTTGCTTTGTTCAGATAACGGTTCGTTTTTTTAGTATCTTTTCCCCTGTTTGAAGTATAATTTCTTTTTGTGTGTACCAGGGATTGGCCCACTACAGCCCACAGGTTAAATCTGCTTGTTTCTACGCATAAAGTTTTATTAATACTCAGCCACACCTGCTCATTTACATATTGTCTGTGGTGGCTCTCAAGGCAGAGTGGGGCAGTTGTGACAGAGACACTGTATGGCCCCCAGAGCAAAAAATATTGAACCCCTGGCCCATTACAGGAAAGGTTTGCCGACCCCTTGTACTTTGTGCACATGGAACGTGCTAGAACATTCCAGTTACTTTCTCTGTGCACACTTCTGTCTCCTGCTCTGCTCTCCCTTCCCAAACAAGGAAACCAGGTTCCCACCCTCGTTCCAGATGGCTCCTGTCACCAGCTCAAATTTTCTGTGTTTGTCTGTGCCACATGTGTGTTCATATATTCATAAATATACATCTATCTATAGGGGAGTCTGAAAGCGGTCTTGAGGGGTCAGAAAAGAAGGACTTGGATATAGATGTCCCAGAAGTTCATCTCATAAGTTCACCTTTCAGCTCTCCCTCTCCTGCTCGAGCGCTCTGTGTTCCACAGGCAGCTGGGAGCACTTGTGCAGCCAGGGTGTGTGAGCTCTGGCTGGGGGTAGTGGGACCTGTGTGTGGGCCCCTCCCAATCTCGCATATCCAGGAGGGGCCCTCGAAGGGTTTCCAGCCGCACCCTGGGCCCTAAGACCACCTGCATCCTGCCTGCAGGGCAACACGGTCTGCCGGGGCACAGTAGGACGAGGACACCAAGCAAGACCCCAATGCCTCCTGGACCCACCCTCCCCACCCCAACCCCTGGACCCTCCCTCCACAAGCTGCCAGGAGAGGCAGCATGAACTCGCCGGGGCTGATGGGGCCAGGCCAGAGGTGCACACTCAGGGCCACAGCACCCCTGGAGGAAGCTACCGTCTGGGGTGCCAGATGTGTGCCCAGGAGGATGTGCTGGAGCTCACGGCAGAGGGATAATTCAGCCAGAGAGATGAACATTAGGGCAGGCTTCTCGTAGCCTGGGGTTGGGGTGGCTATGTTGCCAGCCCTGGTGCTTAGTACGTATTAGCAGGCATGGGTGTTCCCAGCTCACCACAAGGATGTTACAAGATGTGGAAAATGGTGGGAGCTGCTACAAGGCGCCACGTGGATCGGAAGGAGGGAACGGGGGCAGAGTGACAGATAGCCCAGAGACTGCACAGCTGAGAAGTAGGGCCACACCAGAGCAGGATGGAGGTACAGAAGGGTAAGAGGTTGTCTTTGGGGGTGTGGAGAGGATCGGGGTGCCCTACAGCCGTGAGTGCCTAGGCCTTTGATCAAGGGGACCCTGGAAGCGTTAGGGAGGGGACGGCCACCTGGGAGCCGTGGCCCACCAGCATTCTCTGCCCCTCCCATGCCCTGCAGACCCGCGAGGCTGCCTTTCTGGCCTGCTGCCTAAAAGGGCAGGGCCTGACGCATTGTAGTAATCTAAGCCTATTTTAGACCAAAGTGGAAGTTATATTTTTGGGAACATTGCATCTAAGAGAAAAGTGAAATTATGGGTGTATTTTAAGCAACCAGAAGGGCTTCCTTGGAATTTGCAAAAAGAGTTGATTAAAAGGCAAAGCATAGCTCCAGGCCCAGGACATCCCTGCCATGGCCACCGCCCTTTCAGAATATTCTGGGCACTTTGCTGCACCAGGGCTGGGTGGTGGGTGGGGATGTCCGGCCATCATCTATCAGGTACATCTGCCTCGCTGTTTGGGGCAGGGACGCAGCCGGGCGTCAAGTGACCACAGGGCCTGGCAGCCTATTTGTTTCCTAGCGATTATCCAGGATGGAGTGGCTTCAGGGCCCTGTCCCCAGCATCACTGGGGAGTTTCCCTCTGGAAGTTTCCTTCTGTGTCATTCAGCCGCTGCTGGCCGCAGCCAGTTCCCGAGGCCATGCCCAGCAAGACCTCAGTTACCTGAGGCCCAGAAGCGATCTGTCTTTTGGAAAGGCCGAGGGGTCAAGCCCAAGGCTCTCGGTCAACCACCCAGCCACTGACCAGCCCTGCGACCCCAGCTCATGGCTGTAGACCGGCTCCTCCTGGGTGGAGAGGGAAATGGCCACCCGCTGGCAATGGTCAGGTGCCCGGACCCAAAGCCTTCCATGATGTGAGCTATCAGGATACGCTAGATGGTATCCTCACCCCTTTAATAGAGAGTAAGTCACAGCAACCTGTGAGTATTTACACACTTCCACTTAGCCCTTCCTGAGGGGCCAGGGATCTCCAGGGCAGCCAATTTAAAAAAAAAAATTTTTTTAATTGAAGTGTAGTTGATTTATAATGCTGTGCCAATCTCTGCTGTGCAGCAGGGTGACTCAGTTATACACATACAGACGTTCTTTTTTTTCATATTCTTTTCCATTATGGTTTATCACAGGATATTGAATATAGTTCCCTGTGCTCTACAGTAGGACCTTGTTGTTTATTCATCCTGTATATAATAGTTTACATCTGCTGATCCCAAACTCCCAGCCTTTCCCTCCCCCACCCCCCTCCCCCTTGGCAACCACAAGTCTGTTCTTTATGTCTGTGAGTCTGTTTCTGTTTTGTAGACAGGTTCATTTGTGCTATATTTTAGATTCCACATATAAGTGATGTCATATGGTATTTCTCTTTCTCTTTCTGACTTACTACACTTAGTATGATAATCTCTAGTTGCATCCGTGTTGCTGCAAATGGCATTATTTTCTTCTTTTTCATGGCTGAGTAGTATTCCCTTGTATATACATACTATATCTTCTTTATCCACTCATCTGTCAATGGACATTTAGGTTGTTTCCAGGTTTTGGCTATTGTGAATAGTGCTGCTATGGACGTAGGGGTACGTGTATCTTTTTGAATTACGCTCGCTTCTTAGCCAGGGGTGATTCTGCCATCAAGGGACATTTGGAAACGTCTGGAGATGTTTTTTTGGTTGGCCAAGGATGCTGTTCCACATCCTACGGTGCACAGAACAGCCCCTCTGCAGAGGATGGTGCGTCCCCAAGTGCCAGTAGTCCTGAGGCTGAGAAACCCACTCTAGTTTAGGGGCCTTTAGGATGTACGGTTGAAAATCAGGCCTGGGGCTCTGGACAGAGTCTGCAGGGAGCTGCGTGGATCCAGGAGCCACTGCAGGGACAGAGCTGCTTATTGGAGGTGTGAATATTGGTGAGACTGTGGGGAGGGGGAGAGAGAAGATTACAAGGACCTGAAGCCCCAGAGGGAACTTCTCCAGTTCTGCCAAAGTGCCTGGACCAGTTCTTTCCCCTCAGCATGTGACTGTGTCCCTCCCCTTCGAATTTACCACCTCCAGGTCCTCTGGGCCAAGAGCCACCTCTGCCAAGAAGCCCGACTCAGCAGTGCATGTGCTGTGTGACCTACAGCAAGTTGACCTCTCTGCTCTGCCTGCTGATCTCTCCTGCCCCAGGGCCTTTACACATGCTGCACCCACCTGTGTCATCATCTAAAGGCCACCCCGAAGCCTCCTGGGAGAGGCAGAGGAGAGCTCCAGAAGGTCACGAGGCCAGCAGAGTCCTAGCACAGAACCAGCACAGTGTGGCTCCCTGCCCCACGCCCTGAGGCTCTGAGGGGCCCTTTGGTGTTCAGGGCCCATTTGTTTCCTGCAGGAGCTAGTCTAGCTTAGCAGCCCCAGATTTCAGATATAACAGAGCAGGGAGTGAGTGTGCCCTGGGATGAGGCCCTGGCAATGCTGAGGTTGGGGGGACACCTCATGGGGATCCAGCCCTCATGTGCATGGGCAGCCTTCTGCACCCGTTCCAGAGCTGCCCCATAAAGAAGATGGGAGGTGCCAAGGAGAGGCCCCCCACAAGAGAAACGAAGGCTGGGGCAGGCCTGTGATGGAAGGTCGGAGGGAGGATCGCATCCACCTGAAAAACAGGTGACTGGAAGCACTTTACGCCAGAGCACTGGGGACATCAAAGGGCCTTTGGACCCAGTGATCCTCCTGGACTCAGGTCAGCACCAGCCGTGGCTTCCCCAGACCCAAGGAAGATGGAGTAACCCACCAAGGCAGGCCTGGCCATTGCTCCTACTGTCCCTTTTCAAAGAGTGGATACAATGGAGATCACTCAGCCATAAAGAAGAATGAAACACTGACACATGCTACAACGTGGATGAACCTCGAAAATGTTACACTGAGTGAAAGAAGCCAGACACAAAAGGCCACATATTTATGATCCCATCTACATGAAGTGTCCGGAACAGGCAAATCCAAGGAGACAGAAAGCAGATTAGTGGTTGCCAGGGGCTGGAGGAAGGGGGATGGGGAGTGGCTGCTCTCGGGGACAGCGTTTCCTTTTGGGATGATGAAATGTTCTGGAAATTGATAGAGGCGACAGTTGCACAACATAGCGAACATGTCAAATGCCACTGAATCATACGTTAAAATGGTGAATTTTATGTTATATGAATTTTAGCACAATTCAAACAGAAATGCAGAGCGGGCTGTACATATCTGGAACGTTCCCCGTCAGGTCCCACGACATCCACCCCTCGGATTCTTTCCCCTCTATCTTGCAGTGGGCAGACAGGAGCCCAGCCATTCTAGAGCCGATCCTATCAGCTCTGGCCTCTGGGGTGGCCCCAGGGGTACCTGAGCTCCATCTCCCAGGGCCTCACCCCAGACCCTGATCCAGCAGCAGGATATGGGACTGGCTTGAAGTCAGACCTGAGCCCCGTCCCTACGGAACAGGCCCTCTTAGGTGGAATTTCTCAAGCAAATGTGGGAGGTGCCTCCAGAATGTTTCATCCAGCCACTTGTCTTGAACATTACCAGTTCCATCCATGAATATTCGAAGTGGAACATTCATTATGCTAATTGGCAAAACCCTCCCCCAAGGTTGAGTGACAGTAAAATTGGCCAGAGCGGGTTTGCAGTGGCTGCTCCCATGGAGTGTATCCTGGATCAAGCAGTTTAAGCTTAAGCCCTGACATGGTAGTTTATACCAGGGATCTGCAAACTGTTTCTGTAAAAGGCCACGTTAATTAGCATTTCCAGATTTTAGTGCCATGCAGTCTCTGTCACTACTTAGCTCACAGCTACTCACTCTGTATCGTAGAGCAAAAGCAATACGTAAACAAACGGGTAGGGTCGTTTGCCAGTAAAACTTTATTTGCAAAAACAGACAATGGGAGAGAAGCATCAAATATACCCAGATTGAAGGACATCTTACAATATACTCAACCTGTCCTCCTTAGAACTGTCAAGATCTCAAAAAACGAGTCCGAGAAACCTGGCGTGGAGCCGTCAAGGAGATGTGAGGACCAAATGTAACGTGGGATCCTGGGACAGAAAAGGGACATTAGGCAGGGAAATGAGGACATCCGAATGAAATGCTAACTTAGTTTAATAATAATATATCAGTCAATATTTGTTCGTTGTGACAAATGTGCCACCATAATATTAACAGTAGGGGAAACTGAGTGTGGGGTACTTGGGAGTTCTCTGTAATATTCTTGGAAGTTTCTTGTAAATGTAAAACTGTGCTAAAATTTAAAAGTTATTAAAGAAAAGAAAGGTATCAAGCCAGATTTGGCCTGTGGGGCATAGTCTGTGGACCCCCCCGCCAACACACACACACACACACACACACACACACACACACACACACACACTTAGACAAAATCCCACCACATCCATGAGATGCAAATCTCAGGTGAGGTCCTGGCAAACTGAACTTTGACCCCACGCACCTCTGCCCTCTCCTACTTCTCCATTTCAGTCGGCTGAGCCATCACCACTGGTCTTTGGTGCTTTCCTCTATCGCCTGTATACTCGCTAATACCATATCCTGTTGTCTCTTCCTCTGAAATATTTCCTGCCACTGCCCGGGCTCCAGCTGGTGGCCTCGCTGGTGTGTACAGGTGACAGTGTCCAGCAGCCAGGGTGGTGTCCACGGTACTGGCTTCCCAGCTGAGCCTGCATCAAAGCACAACCTCTTGTCAGGACTGGGGCCAAGCCACTGAGCCCAGTTTCCTAGATAATCCCTTGCTTCTCGGGGCTATGAGGAATCACAGCTGAGAGGTGGCTCTGGGCAATGATTTTTCTTCCTGCGCCTGTTCCTTCATCATCACGGGGGCCTGATTTCTTCTCCCTCTCCCCTCCACCTTACAGTGCCTGGCTGAACAAGGCTACCGAGTGGCAGTCAGGATGTGAATTGGACCCATCTGGGGTTGGGGTACTGGTGGGGAGTGGCTGATCTCGGTGAAACCCTGGAATATGAAAGTTTCCCGTCTCTTGGGGCTAAGCGTGAGGAAAGCCGTCTAATTAAACTAAGTACACTGAGCATGAAGCTGTTCGCTCTGTCCCACTGTAGACCATCAAGACCCCTACTCCAGGTGTTCAAGAAAGAGGGAGGGGTGTAAGTAGACATCCTCTTGCTTTATTTCTCCCTAGAGATACTTCATTCTCATAATAAACCCTAGGGCAATAGTTCTCACCCTTCCAGGAATCAGAATAGCCTCAGGCTCTGGTTTAGGAATTTTGACTCCTTAGCCTTTCCAGAAATTCTGCAAGTCTGGGTTGAGGCCCAAGTCTGTATCTTTTTTCTGTTTTTGTTGTTGTTGTTGTTTTTGCGGTACGGGGGGCCTCTCACTGCTGCGGCCTCTCCCGTTGCGGAGCACAGGCTCCGGATGCGCAGGCTCAGCGGCCATGGCTCACGGGCCCAGGCGCTCCGCGGCATGTGGGATCTTCCCAGACCGGAGCACGAACCCGCGTCCCCTGCATTGGCAGGCGGACTCTCAACCACTGCACCACCAAGGAAGCTCCCAAGTCTGTATCTTTAACAAATCCCCACAGCTCATACTTGGATTCTCAACCTTTTCTCTCTCTCACTGTAACCTACCAGAGCAGCAAGGTAGTGGTGACTCATGGTGGGGGGCGGGGGAATCTTGACAATTCTGACTCTCCTTCCCCACTGTTGTAATCAGGGGAGCCCCAGGATGACAGGTTTGCTCACCCCAGGTATGGAGGGTGGGCCCAAGGGGAGCCTGGGGCCCCAAGGGGCATCCCTCTCCCCAAGAGTTTGGAGAGAGGCTACAGCACCTGTAGGGAGGGTGGAGGGAGCTCTGGAGACCACAGACTGTCCCTCCAGCCCACCCCTGGAAGCTCAACTTTCCTCACGTATGCCAATGCTTAGTTTTGCTGCATGGAAAGTATCAGAAGTCCTTGCTGTTCTCGTCATCAGCACCATGCATGCAGTTTGGGATTTGTGCAGGGAAACAAACATCCTAAAATGAAACCTTCCATAATGAGCCGCCACTTACGGAACAAGCCCTCCACTCACACTCTCCACTTGGCTCAGCCTAAGTATGGCTCCTTCCAGTCCGCCAGGCCTAGTGGGTCCTCTCTCCCAGATGCATCCCACCACACAAATGCAAACCAAATCAGTTGCAAAGTGAGGTTGAAAAATCTTGCAAAAGGTGCGTGATTTCAGGAAGTCATCAAAAGTGACCTGGAGAATTGCTCTGACTTATAGTTACTCAGCCACACTCACAAGCAGCAGATGGGGGAGAGAGCGAGTGATGGAAGCCTGAATTTCAGAAGGGGACGAGTCCATCGTGTTGCTAAATCTAAACAGGTTCATTCTGCCTAAACGGAGAGAATTTTCAGCTTGACTCACAAAGCAAAGTTCAACTCCATGCTTTATGAACAAGACACAACTAAACCAAAGTAGTTCAGGAAGCTAAAAGTAAAGGGACAGGCACAGATGTATCAGACAGGATAGAACACAGCTGCAATTGTGACGTGTAAAAGGTAGAGCTCAGGCCTCTGAACGTCGCATGATGAAGATTCATCATAATGCCAAAATCCTCAATGTACCCTCAAGGTATAATAGTTGTCAACATCTATGCATCATAAAACACAGCAGCTGCTTTTACAAAGCAGAAATTATAAAAAATACTGGGAGAAATAGTTACAAACACATAACATAAGGCTCGTTGAGTGGACAGCAAATAAACAGGGATGTAAGATGCCCAAACCACACATTTAGGCAGATCTTGTGGCCGTGTTGCAAACCCTTCACTCCAATATGAGAATAAGTCTTAAGTATTCGTGGAATGTTCACAAAACTCATCCCTGTATCAGGTCACAGAGAAAGCATCTTGAATTTCCAAAATGGGAAATATTAGTCAGTGCTCTTAACAATGCAATAAAACTAGAAATTAATTTTTTTAAAGCCCTTCCATATGGAAAAAAAATTTTTTAAAGAAAAACTAGCCTTCTGTTAAGTCTTGGATGAAGGGGAAGTTAAAAACCAAAATTGTGGATTTTCTGGAAATCAGTGACCAAAACCGTGTATTATCAGAATCCATGAGATGTGTTTAAAGCAGTAATGAGAGGACAATTCATAGCCGTAAACACATTATATCCATAAATATGAGCAAATGAAAGTAAGTGACTTAATTTCCCAACTCTAAAACCTGAGAAAAAGAACCAAGTAAACCCCAAAGAGAATGACTTGGGTATCAAATGGATAAGGTGAGCCCTCAGGGATCTTGATGAATCCCTCAAATATTTTTGGTACAGTAAGAACCAAGCAAGACCCTCCCCCATCAAAGCTTAATTTGTTCTTTATTCTTTCTGTGATCTACACGTGGTTTCATTTATAACCTAAACCAAAATTCAGTGAAGTATGAGATACAATAACTTGTTTCATACTGGATTTCTTTTTTCTTTTTTTTTCTAAGATTTGATCACCCCACCTCCCTGCCACTCACTCCACGACACAGTTTACCATGAAACTTCAGCCCCTGGTAGGAATCTGTCCGTTTCAAAGGGCCTTGTTCTGGCCCCAGGAGCCCTTGTTTTCAGCATTTCTGTCCATCTGTGGCTGACAGTCAGTGCCCTTCCGGATAAGAGTAACAGAGCCTGTTACAAACTGGGGGCACGGAGATGGGGTGAGTCTTATGTACTGTCAGCACTCAGCTCTCTCTACGTGCCTCCATCTGCCCGTCTGTCTGTCCATCCAGCCTGCCAGGTGTCCCAAGCCCCGTGGGCAACAGGAAGAGAACAGAACCCAGGCTAAGGCTGGATGTCAGCCAGGTCCTGGAAAGTTTCCACTTCCTCATCTGTGATTTGGGGAGCCATGAGGTTGGGGGTGATTCCTCCACTTCCTGCCCGGCATCCACAGGCCCACAGAGCCTGCAGCTATCACCTACGTGGGTTGGCAGGGGGTCGGGGGTCCCATCTTCCTCCCCACAGCCACCGCCTCTCACCACCATCATCGCCACCCGCTTCCCACCATCATCCTTGTCCTCACCCTCGCTGAATCCACCTCCCTCCATCTGTTCTCTGCACAGCATCTCTGTGGAAATCACATCAGCTGGGCTTC
>NW_020175432.1:1871552-1887574 GCF_003031525.2 Neophocaena asiaeorientalis asiaeorientalis
CCTCCCACCCCCTCCACTCCCAGCCCCCAGGGAACTTTTCTGTCTCTCCACACAGCCCCTCTAAGCCTGTGACTCCACTGGCCCATTTTGTCCTCCATGCTTCCTGGTCCTGCTTCTCTGTGTCCCTACAGTGCTTTGGGGGGAGACCAGTCAGCCAAGGCAACACTCACACCCTGTCATGCTCACCTTGCATGTCTGAGTGTTGAAGTCTTCTCCCGGCCCCAGCACTGCCCTGGCCCCCTTTGGGAGAAGGGGACGTTTAACCGAGAGCCTCTAGAACAGTGGCTGGCACACCTACCCTGTAAAGGACCCAAGGGTCAGTATTGTCAGCTCTGCTGAACCAGTCTTCACCACCACGACTCAGCTCTGCCATAGTCCAAAAGCAGACACAGACCGTTCGTAAACAGACATGGCTGTGCGCCAACAGAACTTTATTCATGGTGGCTGCACGTTGAATTTCATATCACTTTCATGTGTTGTGACATATTCTTTTGATTTTTTTTTTCAAGCGTTTAAAAATGTGACAACCATTCTTAGCTCACAGACCACACAGAAACAAGTGGCTGGCCGTAATTTGCTGACCCCGGTAGAGGTCAATGTCTAAGCCTGCCACCCACCCCGCATTCCCCCCATCCTGGGCATCACGTAGGTGTCCTCCCCATGGCCACGTCCATTCATGTACGGGTCGTCTGTGGCTGCTTCACGCTCCCACAGCAGAGTCGAGATGTTGCAGCAGAGCCCCAAATATTTATTAGCTGGCCCTTCATGGAACAAGTTGGCCCGCCCCTGGTTCACACAGATGGTCCCGTTTCGTCCTCAAACAACCTGAGAAGACAGGGGTTTACCCCTTCGTTTTACAGGAGAGGAACTTGAAACTCAAGAGCAGTGAACTAATTTGTCCGAATCCCCTGCCGATGCAGAGCTGTTCTCCTGGTCTTCTCACCAGGAAGTAGCCCTCCACCCACACACACCTGGGGGTTATTTTCCTGGCATTTCCACACAGGAGAGCCCCAGCCTGACTGGATGCCCCTGGGGATGTTTGCTCAGCAGACACAGCAGAGCAGATCTCCAGGGCGCCTCGGGCCATGGGACGCCTCCCAGCTCTCCTCCTGCGGGTCCGGCAGTCGCCTGTGTCCCCAAATGGACACGATCTGGGCATGGGCTGGGCGCCGTTTCACGTAGAAAGGTACGCCTGGAACTTGGAGAGCACTTGGGAAAATAAAATAGCATGAGTTCCAGCGGTGGGGCTGCCGTGCCAGGGCTGGTTCCCAGTCACCCTCGGGTGTTGCCTTTCTGCACCCACACCCAGGGCTGGAACAAGAGGGCTCCTGCAGGCCAGTGAGCGGGAGACAGTCTCCCTTTCAGCCCCACTTTTAGGCTTCACAGTGGCCTAATATTTGCTAGTGTTCTCTTACCATTCACAGCCCCTCCTGGCAACAGTGGTCACTCCTCTCTGGCCTTGGCTGGACACAAGAGATTCGGAAGTCCTGTATGGCATGGCTTATGGTCCCGGGTTGGGGAACAGAGGCTCCACCCAGATGTGGCATCGCAGGGGGAGGGGCAGTGTCAAGGTCATGAGAGGCAGTGGGCAGCCTCCAGGGTGTCGGGAGGTGGTGACATCTGAGCCATGGCCAAGGTAGACGTGGAGGGGGCGTCCCTGTCGGAGCACCACCAGGGAGGGGGCTCTCTGAAGCTAGAACGGTGCCAGACACAACGGCAGCCAACCAATACATTGTTGTCAAGTGAATGAATGAAGCACCACACACTTGGGAAGGGAGGTCCCTGCGGCTAGATCAGAAAAACAGAAGGCCAGCCCCACAACCAAGACAAAACCACCTCAGCAAGTGAGGACGGCTGCAGGTGTATCTGAGGGCAAAGGAGTTATCCCAGTTCAGGCCACCTCCGCCTGGCTGGAAGGACCACCACCATGCAAGGTGAGGCTGAGGGACTTATCTCCAGGGAAACCCCTTCTCTGGGGTCAACTGTCAACACAGGAGATAGCAAGCACGTTTGCCTTGGTGAGCTCATTCAATGGGGCTTTTCAGTTTTGAAATCGGAAAGCAAAACACTGTTTGCCTAATGCAGTCCGTCTCAAGGCTTGTCCGGTTTTCATGTGGGATGCACAAGAGACCAGGTGTGAACTCAAGGCTCGGGAATCCACCTGCCGGGCTGCTGGGGCAGGCAGACACCCCGAAAAGTCTCAGGCCTGCTCACCTGGCTCCCAGCTCTGAGAACCAGCCTGGACCAGGGACTGAGCGGCTACGGGCATGGTGTGGGTTGGGGGTTGGGGCAGACTTCGGGGAGGTCAGTTGACCTCTCTGTGCCTCAGTTTCCTCATCGGAAATGAGGAAGGCAGGTCTGTCCCTTAGAGGAATTCGAGCAAAGGAAAGAGTCACAAGCCCGCAGCACTCCTGGCGTGGGGCTGGTGTACACCACAGGTCATTCTTTGATGTTATATCGCCGTTCTTCCTAAAATACTTACTGCGCATTCCAACAGAGAGAAGAGCCATCCTGTTTAGATAGAAAATGTGCCGTCTGGAAATTTCTGGCTATGTAGGCTGCTCAACCCTGGATATCTTTTTTTTTTCGGGGGGGGGGGTCTGTTGGGTCTTAGTTGCAGCGCACAGAATCTTTCGTTGTGGTGCACAGTCTCTTCGCTTCATTGAGGTGCACGGGCTTCTCTCTCGTTCTGGCGCGCAGGCTTAGTTGCCCCGCGGCATGTGGGATCTTAGTTCCCCGACCAGGGATTGAACCGGTGTCGCCTGCATTGGAAGGGGGATTCTTAACCACTGAACCACCAGGAAAGTCCCCAACCCTGGATGTCTTTGATTTAAAAAAGCTTTTTCAGTCTCCCCAAAGGAGAACCTCAAAGACAGAGGCAGTTAGAAGACAGCCAGACATCCCCTGGCTCTTGACATCCTTGTCAGGGTGCGGGGGGGGGCCACCTGGAGGGGGATCTGAGAAGGTCAGGGTACAGCTGCTTCGTTCATTTTACCTAGAAACCATGCTTGGGGGTGGGGTTGAATTAATGGGTCATCTCTTTATGGTTTTTTCCTTTCGTTAGGTAAACTTTTAGCATGGTTCTATCTTTTTTTCCAAGTGTACAGCTTATGTGAGAAACATGTCTTTTATATTATAAAAGGGAAAAAAAGCATTTCAAAGAAAGTAGAGGCCTTTCTCGAATAGCGTTTTGCCAGAGCCGTGGATCGTCTGACGTGATGGGAAGACAGCGTGAGCGTGTGGCCACGCCTGCGCCAGTGCCAGATCATATCGCATCACTGCTGGCACCCAGGTCCCGCTTCATCCCTTCCATCCATCCCCAACCCCACATGATCCACTGGGCACACCAGCCACCCTTGTGCTTGGAGGCAGTGCACGGCCCCGGGAACAGCTACACAATAGCTCCCCTGGCTTCGGGTGCCAGGCCAGCGTTTCCTCCTCCTCTAAGGGACGTATAATAGCACCAACCGGATATTTTTAGATCAGCTTTGAAAAGTCACAGTGTGTTGAGACCGCATACCAGACGCATGAGGTCACTAGGCCCTGCGCTGGTAATCGCAGAACCAGAGAGATGGTGGGCCCTCACATCCCGAAGACATTCCCTCTTATCCCCAGGACGCCAGGCCTGGTTGTTTCCTTAGAAATCGCCACAGAGACTTGTCCCGAGTTCAGAAGGGACCACTATGGCTCTTCCGGATGCAAGTGTGCCTTTCTGGGCTGTCTCTGCGGAGGCCCTGAACACAGGCACTGCAGGGACTTAGGACTTGCCCCTGGAGGGAGCCCACTCGGTGTCGGGCACCCCTCTGCCATCTGTTTGAAGTTAGGACATGCAGGACTTGGCATGCTCGCTCGTGGGAGCTCATTTGACCACAAAGCAGGTCTGTCCTCAGCTCAGACACCACCCTGCAGGGTCTGGAAGGAAAGGAGGAGACAGATCTGCTGTCTGCTTTTCTCAGAGCTGTGGCTTTACCCCATGGGCTTTACCCCTTTAAAAGCTGAACTCAGAGGGAACAGGAGGTTAAACCTGGAAAGACAGTTTTCTTCGCCAGGGAGCCCATCAACGCCTGGAGTGCGTGTGGGGACCCTCATGACAGGAGGGAGCCCCAGACAACCCGACCCTGCAAACCCCTTTTACCTCCATCTGTACACAGCAGTGATTCTCAACTTGGGCAATTCAGCTCTCTCTGGGGATGTTCTGCGTTGTCCCAGATGCTACCTACCGGCATCTGGTGGGTGGAGACCAGGGATGCTGCTCAACACCCTACAGTGCACAGAACAACGGCCCCACCCCAGAGAAGGATCCCCCCCCCCGCCAAGTGTCAGCAGTGCTGAGGTCAGGAGAACAGGGCAGACCGTGGCCTGGCCCCCAGCAGCTGGCCTATAGCTCGGTCACACACATCAGGATGCTGTGAAGAAGAGGAGGGGGTGTGGTCTCTGTGGCTGCTGTCTGACTCCAGAAAGCACCTTCTCAAGCTCGGTTCTGCTCCACCAGGCCAGGTGGAGACCCCCCCTCAAAGGGCTCCCACAACCCCACCCTGAAGGTACCCCCTTTGCAGTCAGGGCCGGGTTGCCTCTCTGGGGCCGCCTCCTCCTCTGTCACTCCCCTGCTTGGCAACTTGGCAGTTGGTTCAGGTTTTACAGCGAGACCCATTTCTGGGGTCTGGAGCCCCAGGGGCAGCCGGGCAGGAAGTCACTCATCCTGTGACCTGATCAGCCAAGAGCGTGACAGGCGCATGGGCCCAACCGGGGGGCCTCAGCCCTGATCGCAAGCTCTGCTGAATGGAACCATTTTCCGAGGAAGAACCCCAGGCCTTCCAGCAGATGCTTTTTTATGGGGCTTCTGCCTTCAGGCGGTCGCACCAGAAGCTCTGATCAATGAGGGACCTGCATCCATCCCCCCTGCAGAATGAGGATTTCAAGAAAATCCCGGCTCCTCTAGGTGTCTCCCTGTTCCTGGCTCCCCTGAGAGCCTGGCCACCTCTCTGCACCCTGCCCTTGTCCCCCGCCCCCAACACACACATCCAGACCTTGGCAGTGGCCTTCCCACCTCCTTCCAGCTGCCGTCTTCCTCCCTCCAACCTCCTCTGCCCAGCTCAGCCTCCTCAAACGGGAACAGTGTGAGCCTGACACCTTTTTCGTTTCTGCCAAGCTTCCCTTTTCGCGTGTAACTTCGGGGTGTCACCCCCCGCCATGCCATCTCTGCCTCTTCCCTTCCTCTGCCCGGCCTCACCACCACCTCTTATACTGGCCTCTCACTCCCCCAAAACAGGGAACCCCTCTCCCCAGATACCTTTTCTGCCCTGAGTGTGCCCCAAGGCTCCACCACACCCTCTCCCTGGCTGTTCTCCCTGTCTGGGTACCATGTGGAAAGGGGGTACCCCAGGAACCTTCGTCGGGGACAGAGGGTGTTCCCTGTTGTAATCTGGGTGGTGGTCACGTGGGAGACCCCACGGGGACTTGACCAAGCCACAGGCTCTGAGCACTATGCAGCCTTTCCTCTATATACTGGGAATGAAGCCCTGATTCTTACCACAGTGTGGTTGAACCCCGAAAACATCAGGCTGAGGGAAAGAAGCCGGATGCAAAAGGTCACCTAGTGTATGCCCTCACTTAGGTGAAATGTCCAGAACGGGCAAATCCAGAGACGGAAAGCAGATTCGTGGTTACCGGGGGCTGAGGGAGGGAGTTGGGGAGTGACAGCTCATGGGGACGGGTCTCCTCTGGGGGTGACGGAAATGTTCCGGAACTAGATAGAGGGGATGGTTGCACAACACAGTGAATGTACTCAATGTCACTGAAGTGTTCACTTTTAAAAACTTAGTTTTATGTTATGCTAGTTTTACCCCAATTTTAAAAAAAAAAATTTGCAGTGAACCAGCTTGTCATCCCATGGAATTGCAGGACCCCTCCAGCCTGGGACCTGTCCCCACGTCAGCTCCCTCACACTGCAGGTGTCCAGCCTGGAGCCCGTATCAACCCAGGGCCTAGCAAACTCCTTCTGGAAGTAAATATTCTGGATAATAAATATTTTTGGCTTTGCAGGCCAGATGGTCTCGGTCACAGCTACCCTGCCATCGCGGCAGAAAAGCAGTCGTGGACAACCAGTAAATGAACGGTCCTGACTGTGTGCCAACACACTTCATTTATGGATGCTGACGTGGGAATAGGATTTTTACATGGCAGGGAATATTACTCATCTTGGGGTTTTTTGGGTTTTGGGGGGTGTTTTTTTTGAAACCATTTACAAATGTAAAATGCACTCTTGGCTGACAGGCAATATACAAAAACATGCAGTTGACTGGATTTGGCCCACAGGCCGGAGTTTGCTACGTGAACAGTTATTACTGAAAAAGAATTCTGACGATTGGCATTTCTAATGTCCAGGACTTAAAACTTGGACCCCTCCCACACCCCCAAACACAGAGATAAAGAGTAAGCCTGTGGGATGCGCTGGGGCTACCTACCTTTCTGTTCTCCAGGTCTCTCCTGGAGTCTCTGCGTGACTTCCAGGGAGCCCCCAGGCTCCAGGCTGAGGCCTGTAGAAACTTCATCCTCACAACCTGAAAACCTCCTTTTGTTTTCCTCCCAGGCTTTCGGGAATGCTAAAACGGCTCACAACAACAATTCCAGCCGATTTGGGAAATTTATCCAGGTCAACTACCTGGAGAGCGGCATCGTGAGAGGGTGAGTCTGTAGCCACCCACGCTGTGCACTCAGCCCTCGGTCTGAGGTCCTGAGCTTCCCTGCGGCGGGGTGCCAGGACTGAGCCAGCAGAGAGCTGGGTGCTGAAATCGTGGGCCGGCAGGCATTTGTGAATCGTACAGGGAAGCAAGTGTGACTTTCAGTCGTTGATGTGAAAGTCTGAGCGGTGGGTCGAGGTGGGAGTGTGGGTGGGGGAGGGGCGGCACCTTCGTAACCAACCCTACCTTCCCCAGGGCAGCCCCGTGGGCCCAGGCACCCACGGAGTAAGCATAATGAGCTAGAGGTCCTAGCATGATAGAGTTTGCCAAGAACAGGCAAGGGCACGCCACAGGTGCCCTGGTCTTGATGTTTCTAATTCAGTGGGTCTAAGGATGCCACAGGGAGAGTTGATGTGGACTCTGGCATTTGCCAAACATGCCCCTTTAGCTAGAAGGAGATGTGATGCTGGGTAGCAAAGTGAGGCAGTTGTCCAGGAAAGTACTCAAAGGAGGTGGGTGGGTGAGAGGGAGGGTATGTAGATTGATGGGTGGATTCATGGGTGGGTGGGTGGATGGATGGATGGGTGGAAAAATGGATAGATGGATGGATGGATGGGTGGGTAGATTCATGGATGGATGGATGGATGGATGGGTAGATTCATGGATGGGTGGATGGATGAATAGATTCATGGATGGATGGATGGACTCACTGGTGGATGGGTAGATTCGTGAGAGGCTGGTGGGTAGATTGATGGATTTGGATGGACACATGGATGAATAGGTGGATGAGTCCATAGGTGGTAACTGGATTGTGAAGTTGACTGCCTGGTGGAAGTTAAAACAGGTCTACATTTTGTGCCAGAAATGTGAGTTCCTTAGGTGAGGGCACAGTTAAATTCAGCTAAATGTGTAATGTTGAAATTGTGTTCCCCAAAAAAAAGAAAGAAATTGTGTCCATTTGCACTCTGTGCAATGGTTATACTAATGAAAATATCTGGCAGCTTTATGCAATGAGTTAATGTTACAAGGAATTATCTATTTTGTCATAATGTCATTTCAGAATTGAATACTATAGGATTTATTTTTCTTTAAAAAAATTATATTCTGGGTAGTTTCAAGTAGTTAAAAAAATATAATTGTGATTTAATACTGCATAGGGTTTGGGATATTTTTCTAACAGGCAAAGGTCTTATGAGCCAATAAAACTATTTCACAGTGGGAAAAAAATAAGGCTTTTCGGCACAGTCCATTGCCTGGTGGCTCGAAGGAACCCACCCCCTCCACATTCTGATGTGAGGGTCTGCAGTGGCAGTGGGATTTGCGAAGGCTCCAGGTGATGTTCTGAGCCTCAGGATAAGAAACCTTAAATGTTAGACGTGGGGAGACCCGAGCAACAGGCCCCTGGAGGCCGTGAGAAGGCGCCGGTGTTTCAGGAAGGGAGAGGTCCTCCAGGACTTCAAAGTATCCAGGTTCTTCTGTCCATCTAAACCTAACTGACGATCATTTCAGTTGGTGGTGCCTGTTCAAGACGAGGACAGAAATGTTATTTTCCCAAATCCTTCAGCCTCTGGCTTCTTTCCTTTTTCCCACTGCCCAGGCCCTGATGGGCAGTAGTGCAGGAGAGAGACCCTCAATAAACGCAGCATCTGCTCTGGCCCCTTAGCCCTCAGGGACACTTGGAAGTGGGCCTCAGCACCCCCATGGGCTGTCCAGTGGTCCCTTCCCGACTACTGCTGGGCCCAGCTTGGCATCTGCATGGGCGGAGCCACCCACCTGTCCCCACCTGCCCTGCAGGTTTCAGCCCTTTCTCCACAAAGACCCTCACTCATTTTACTTTATTTTATTCTATTCTAGTCTACTCTAATCTACTCTGTGCTGTGCTGCGTGGCTTGCTGGATCTTAGTTCCCTGACCAGGGATTGAACCCGGGCCCCGGCAGTGAAAGCGCTGAGTCCTGACCACTGGACCGCCAGGGAGTTCCCCCTCACTCCTTATTTTAAATCTGCTTTTCTCCCATGGGTCCATATTTTGCACAGTTGTATCTGCCACATTGCAGAGCCTCTGACCAGCAGGAAAAGCCCAGCGTATCTTGCTGGGTAGAGGACACAGAAACAGTTTCTTTAGTTCCAGTGTCTCCTTGGGAGCAGAGACACCAAGAGGCTGCACATGTTCTCCTGGGTCCCAGGCTGGCTCTGCAGGCCAGCAGCCAGAGCCTTGGCTGCCAGTGGGCACCGCTCCCCGCCTTCTCCTCCCAGATCGCTCCTTCCTGCATTCTCAATTTCACGTCCTGTGGCTGCTGAAACAAAGTACCACAAACCAATTGGCTCAAAACAATAGTTTATTCTCTTACAGTTCTGGAGGTCAGAAGTCCAAGATCAGGGTGTGGGCAGGGCCACGCTCCCTCCAGAGACTCTAGGGGTGGATCCCTCCTGGCCTCTTCCAGCTTCTGGGGGCTCCAGGCATCCTTGGCTTGTGGCCGCATCACCCCAATCTCTGCCTCTGTCTTCACGTGGTCTTCTCCCCTGAGTCTCTCTGTGATCTTCTCTTCTGTCTTTTGGGACACTTGTCCTTGGATTTAGGGCCCATCTGGACCATGGAGGAAGATCTGATCTCCAGATCCTTCACTGAATTACACCTGCAAAGACCTTTTTTCACAGTCACAGTCACATGTTCCAGGTAGACATGTCTTCTGGGGGCCACCATTCGATCCAGCACACCAGCAGGGCTGGCCCTCAGCTGAGTGGCCAGCCTGTCCCACCTCAGCTCCTGTCAGGCTCAGCTCCTGTGGCCCTGGGTGGCTGGATCTCATAGGCCAGCTTCAGAGTCCTATCTATGGCCTCAGATTCAGGAAAGGAAGTCCTGCCTCGGCCCTTGACTGTGGCCTGCCCACACTCCGAGGAGGGAGGTACACTTCCTGTCCAGGGAGCAGCTGCCGCCAGCTCACAAGGAGCAGGCCCAGACCCGGTTCTGCTTTTGGGCAGGTGACACTTCTCGATGCCACTTCCCGCTGCGGCCAAGGGTCAGGGGCAGTCCAAGTCTTCCCCCAGTTCCCCAATTTGCAAGGCCTCGTCTTCCTGTGGGCTCAAGGGCTCAGTGCCAGCGGGCTCCCTGGCTCCCTCAAGACCCCCGTAGGGGCCTAGGCTCCCAGAATGATCAGCAAAGGGAAGAGGTGATGGCCAGTCAAATGACAGCTCGGTGCCCCTGAGAGGTCGCTGTCCTCCCCCATATGCCGACACAGTACAGGGAATCGGCTACAGACTGAGATGAAAATGTGAGTCTAGGAGCAGACGCAGCCTCCTCCCCCAGGAAAACAAACTGCTGAGAACTACAAGTTACTGGCCAGTGGAAGGAATGGAAGAAAATACGGGTTTGAAAGAAGAGACAGCACAGTCTGAGCCCTTGGAAACCCACCCATGCAGGTTGTATGTGTGCATGTGTCTGTGCAAGGCTGCAGACAGAAGACTGCCGTCCTGTGAGAGAGGCTGGCAGCATCCGGCAGGTCCTGGACCAGGGGCCCGACCCTGCCACCCCTCGGGCACCAGCTTCCTCTTCAGTGTAACAAGATGGGTTCAGATGAGGATGACCTGCAGACCTGTACAGCTCACACACGTGGTGATAGTGGATCCCATGAGAGGCAGGGCCACTGCCAGGCTCAGGTCCCTGCCAGGCCACCTCCCTGCTGTGGGGTCCCAAGCAACGTGTGGCCTCTCCCAATTTTTAGCACCTCATCCAGTCCATCGGTGGGAGCCACAGTGCCCATACCTGGGGACATTTAAATCCAGGTCATTGAATCCCTGCAAAACAGTGCCTAGAACCTCGTAGTAGATCTCCAAGGAATGTTTGATGTCTCTGTTAGCATTGAGGATGTGGCCGCAGACATGCCTTATTCCTGCCCCAGAGCCCACATAGCCTCATGGACCCAGGTCCTTCAGATGGCCATCAGCTGATAAACAGATAAGCAAAATGTGGTGTGTCTGTACATGCAGACTATTATTCAGCCACAAAAAAGAATGAAGTTCTGATACACGCTACAATGTGGCTGAATCTCAGAATCATTGGGTTGAGTGAAAGCAAGCAGATACAATATTCGGTTAACCCTTGAACAATGCAGGGGTTAGTCGAAAATCCAAAGATTCCTTAGAGTTGGTCCTCTGTTTCTGAGGTTCCTCCAAATCCATGGTTCCTGCGTATCTGGTTCCACATCCATGGATTGAACCAACCTCAGATCACGTAGGACTGTAGCATTTACTATGGAAAAAATCCACGTATAAGCGGACCCACAGTTCAAACCTGTGTTATTCAAGGGTCAGCTGTACTGTACATACTAAATGAGTCTATTTATTTATTTATTTATTTATTTTGGCTGTGCCGGTTCTTTGTTGCGCATGCGGACTTCTCTAGTTGCAGTGCACGGGCTCAGTAGTTGTGGTGCGAGGGAGTAGTTGCGGTATGTGGGATCTTAGTTCCCTGACCAGGTATCGGACCTGGGCCCCCTGCATTAGGAGCACGGAGTCCTAACCACTGGACCACCAGGGAAATCCCCTATTTTTAAATTCTAGAAAATCCAAACTAACCTTTAGGGGATGGTCAGTGGCTGCTTGGGGATGGGTGGCAGGAGAAATGACAAAGGTCCCACAGAGACTTCTCAGGGTGATGGATGTGTTCACTATCTCGGTCATGGTGGTGGACTCACAGGGATTTGCATGTGTCACAACTCATCCAGTCACACACTGTAAGTCTGTTGTGCATCAATTATGCCTCGTAAAGCTATTTTTGAAAATTACGTGAAAGGACCCAGTCAAAACTCATCCCGTTGCGTGCTTTGAGTATGTACAGTTTATCGTGTATCAGTCATCAATAAAGTTGTTTCAAAAAGAATGGAAAAGTGAATCCATTATGTTGTATTTCGATTTTCAATTAGAGAAATACTTCATGGCTGGGGAGATGGTGGGAGCAGGGTTCAACCTTCCAGTGTTATTCGTGGGCACATGGGTCCAATCGTTTCAATTCCTGCCACCTGTGGGGCGTCCTGCGTGATGCCAGGTTGGGCTTCCATACAGCTGTCATCCCAAATCTGGTCTGGAGGGCAGAAGTAGCCAGCCCAGGCTCCTTATTTTTATAGATGGTAGTCGTAGGGCGAGGCACATTTATGATGATTGTATTTACCTTTAGAGTAAGATTTTCAACATTTAGGTTGCTTGTTTACCACACTCAAGGTGATTACCTTTAGGTCCCTGTGTTTACCGTGGGTCCAGGGATGTTAATCTGCAACTGGCTTTTCCATGGTAACAAATCACTCTTGTTCTTCAAGGAAACAGTATTCACATGTAACACTTGTCCTTCTTTTTCCTCTTGATGACAGAGCTGTTGTCGAAAAGTACCTGCTTGAAAAGTCTCGCCTGGTCTCTCAAGAGAAGGATGAGAGGTAGGGGGATATTTCCTTGGTGATCCATCACATCCACCTTCTTCCCTATGAAGGAAAGAAGCAGATGTCCTGAGATGGGGGAAATCTACAGGAGGCCATGGCGGATCTCCTGGGAGCGTGAGCTTTGCCACCTTCTTGTGCCTCCCCGGGGCTTTTACTGGAGTAGGTGCTCAGATGTCTGCCAGAATGTGGTTAGGTTAGAAGCATCTCTGATCCACCAGTGAGCAAGACATATGCCCACCACCTGAGGAATCTACTCGCTGGAGAAGCTCCTGGTTTGATTTTTGGGTTTGTTTTTTTGTTTGTTTGTTTTTTTCTTAAGACATTATAAGAATTGACTTATTGTCTCAAATTTGTACATAGTCGAGCTGCTGTTTCCTCCCTGGCCTGGTCTCCAAAGCAGTATTAATAGTGGTTTGAAGAGTAGCTGTCACTCGGCCTCCAAAAACAACTTTTTTCTCCTAATTTTGACCTACAGGAACTACCATGTGTTTTATTATTTGTTACTTGGCGTCAGCGAGGAAGAGCGTCAGGAATTTCAGCTCAAGCAACCTGAAGATTATTTCTACCTCAACCAGGTAAACAGCCCCGAGACCCAACCACAAATGCAGCCTCTGTTCCCCATGGGCTCTTTACGCACTGCTGGGAGGTCAGATGCCATCCGCCTTGGCCCTCTCTAGCCCCCAAACCGACTCCAAGGAGGCCCAGAGGGGGGTGGCATAAAGGACCCCATTCATTCCCCACGTCCTGGGCCATACCCCATCAGTTCCAGCCAAAATCATCCTCGCACGCCACCCTCACCAGCCCAGAAGTACCCAGAGCACTGCCAACTTTGTTTTTCAGCATAACTTGAAGATTGAAGATGGGGAGGACCTCAAGCATGACTTTGAAAGACTCAAGCAGGCCATGGAGATGGTGGGCTTCCTCCCTGCCACCAAGAAGCAGTAAGTGGGCGGGCCCAGCCGCCCTGCCATCTCCCACACAGGCACCCCTGGGGCTTACCAGTCACTCTGAGATGTGACCCACCCCCTCGTAGGAGCCTCACTAAGAAGAGTAGCACAGTGACAGGGGATGCTCGTCATCAGCCATTGGGAGATGCCAATTAAAACCACAGGGCTTTTCAAAGGTCATTCATCATTTTAAAATCTTTTTTTTTTTTTTTTTTTGGCTGCATCACTTGGCTTGTGGGATCTTAGTTCCCCAAGCAGGGATCAAATCCGGGCCCTCAGCAGTGAAAGCATGGAGTTCTAACCACTGGACCACCAGGGAATTCCTCCATCATTTAAAAATTTTAAGCCCCACATTAGCAGACTAATTAACAGATTCTGCTAATGAGCAGAAAACTACACTATCTCAGTAGATGAAGAAAGAAATCCAATAAAATAAAATTTACTCAGGTATATCTACCCAAAAAACAAAACACCACAGGGCTTTTGCCCAACAGTGTGGGTATGCTTCACAGTACGGAGCCACACACTCGAAAACAGTCAAGAAAGCAAATTTTATATGATGTGTGTTTGACCACAATTAAAAATTGTTTTAATTCTTCAGAACCACACAGGGTGTTCTCCACACCTGCCCGGGTGACCAGGATACCCAGAGGGAACATCTCTGTCGAGCATGGTGCTAGGGGGACACGAACGGGGCCAACTGCTGTGGACAACCATTCGGCAGTTCCTACTGCGGATGTGTGTACACAACCAAATGCATACATTTGCTCACCCAGAGACACGCACATGAAGGCACACAGCAGCCTTGTTTATAACAGCCCCCAAACCTGGAAACCCTCCCAAATGCCCACCAACCAGAGGTTAAATAAATAAACACGTTGTGATATATCCCTGCAGGGGCCAGCAAACTTTCTGGAGAGGGACAGATAGTAAATATTCTCAGCTTCGTGGGCCACGTGGTCTCTGTGGCATGTTCTTCTTTGCATTCTGTTTTCTTTCTTAACAACCCTTTAAAAATTGAAGAACCGTTCCTCCCCACCACCCCACCCAGCGGGATCTTAGTTCCCTGACCAGGGATTGAACCCGCGCCCTCGGCAGTGAAAGTGCAGACCACCAGGAATTCCCTTAAGAACCGTTCTTAGCTAAGGGGCTGTACAAAAATGAGACCTCAGTTTGTTGACTACCTGGACAACCGCACACACAGCAGTGGTTCTCACTGGGGCCCCAATTCCGCCCCCAGGGGACACTTGGCCTTGCCTGGAGACATTTTGGAGTGTCACATTGCAGGGGTGGGAGGGGGGCCGGGTAGGTAGAAGCCAGGTGCCGGCGCCGCGGAGGCTGAGAAGTGCTGGTCGGCAGCATTAAGAAGGGATGGTGCTATACACAGTAACACGCCTGGCTCCCCCATCTCACACCTTTTCAGTAAGAGGCCAGATGCAAGTACACGTGATTTCACTGAAGTCAGGTTCACAGATGGTATTAGATGTCAGGACAGTGGTTCCCTCTGGAACCTGGGGCTGGTTCCAGGGCCTAAAATGTTCTGTTCCTTGGTCTGAGTGCCAGTTACAGGTATCTGTACATTTTGTGACACTTCATCAAAACTCTATACTTGGGGAATTGTGTGTTTTCTTTTTTTTTTTTTTTTTTTTTTGTATGCATGTTATGCCTCCGTAAAAAGAAAAATTTTAAGCTCCCGCCCAACACCACTACCACCAAAAAAAGAAAAATAGAGATATGTGCCTCCCAAGTCCTATTCCACAAAGAGTCCCCAGTGGAGGATTGGACATCTTTCGAATTTCGTGTGTTCTGACTGGAATTGCTGGTTTTACAAATTCAGCCTCGTTCACTGGAAACTTGGGCCGAGTTCACTGGAAACTATTGCTGTCTCACAACTGGGGAAGGTGCCCCGACCTAGGTTCCTTTTCTCCCCCAGGATCTTTTCCATCCTCTCGGCCATCCTGTACCTGGGCAACGTCACTTACAAGAAGAAAGCCACGGGCCGAGACGAAGGCTTGGAGGTTGGGCCTCCTGCGGCGCTGGACACGCTGTCACAGCTCCTGAAGGTACTGGCCCCTGTCCTCAGCCACAGCGGTCACCGAGGCCCAGAACTTCCTTCACTGAATGCGCTTTTGTAAACTGGGGCCTGTCTGCCTGCTTCCTCCCCCCACCATCTCTTCTGTGTCCCTTCCTCATTTTTCTTTTTTTTTTTAATTGAGGTATAATTAACATACGACATTAGGCTTCCCTGGTGGCGCAGTGGTTGAGAGTCCGCCTGCCAATGCAGGGGACACGGGTTCGTGCCCAAGTCCGGGAAGATCCCACATGCCACGGAGAGGCTGGGCCCGTGAGCCATGGCCGCTGAGCCTGCGCGTCTGGAGCCTGTGCTCCGCAACAGGAGAGGCCACAACAGTGAGAGGCCCGCGTACCGCAAAAAAAAAACAAAAAAAACCATACGACATTATTTTAGTTTCAGGTATACAACATAATGATTCGGTATCTGTATATGTTGTAAAATGATCACCGCAGTAAGTCTAGTTACATTTGTCACCCTAGGTGGCTACAGGGTTTTCTTTTCTCTTGTGATGAGAACTTCTAAGGTCTACTCTCTTAGCAACTTTCAATTATGCAATACGGTAATGTTAGTCACAGTCGCCACGCTGTACACTACCTCCCCATGACTTATTTTATAACCGGAAGTTTGTGCTTTTTGACCACCTTCACACATTTTGCCCATCCTCCATCTCTGGCAGCCACCATTCTGTTCTCTGTATCTGTGAGCTTGAGGGTTGCTTTTCGTTTTTTAAAATTCCATATATAAGTGAGAGATTTTTTTCCATTACAGGTTATTAAAAGATACTGAGTATAGTTCCCCTTGCTATATGCTATACAGTTGGTTATCTATTTTATATATAGTAGTGTGTATACTTTATTTTTTTATATAAATTTATTTATTTATTTATTTTTTTTT
>NW_020175432.1:1887877-1900912 GCF_003031525.2 Neophocaena asiaeorientalis asiaeorientalis
GTGGGCTTTAGTTGTGGCTTGTGGGCTCTAGATCGCAGGCTCAGTAGTTGTGGTGCACGGGCTTAGTTGCTCTGCAGCATGTGGGCTTTTCCCAGACCAGGCCTCGAACCTGTGTCCCCTGCATTAGCAGGCGAATTCTTAACCACTGCACCACCAGGGAAGCCCCATAGTGTGTATACTTTAATCCCAAACACCTGATTTATCCCTTGCCCCACCCTTTCCCCTTTGGTAACCATAAGTTTGTTTTCTATGTCTGATTCTGTTTCTCTCTTGTAAATAAGTTTGTATCACTTTTTAAATTATTTTAAAAAATTTTTTATTTTTGGTTGCATTGGTTTTTAGTTGGGGCACGTGGGATCTTCATTGCTGCATGCAGGTTCTTCCTTGTGGCACATGGGCTTCTCTCTAGTGTGGCATGTGGGTTTTCTCTCTCTAGTTGTGGCGTGCGGGCTCAGTAGTTGTGGCTCACAGGCTTAGTTGCCCCATGGCATGTGGGATCTTAGCTCCCTGACCAGGGATCGAACCCGCGTCTCCTGCATTGGAAGGCAGATTCTTTACCACTGGACCACCAGGGAAGTGCCTGTATCCTTTTCTTTTAGATTCCACATATAAGTGGTATCATATGATATTTGTCTTTCTCTGTCTGACTTACTTCACTTAGTATGATAATCTCTAAGTCCATCCATGTTGCTGCAAATGGCATTATTTCATTCTTTTTTATGGCTGAGTAATATTCAATTGTGTATATGTGCCACATCTTCTTTATCTATTCATCTGTTGACGGACACTTGGATTGCTTCCATGTCTCGACTACTGTAAATAGTGCTGCTGTGAACATTGGCGTACAGGTATCTTTTTGACCCTTCCTCATTTCAGAAGGACTCCCTCTGGGGCTCTCCCACCTCAACCCCTCACTTGAAAGGCTCTTCAAAATTATCGTTTATATATGTATATAAAACTGAATCACTTTGCTGTATACCTGAAACTAACATAATATTGTAAATCAACTATAATTTTTTTTAAATATCATCTTTTGATCAGCAGGGTCATCTTGTAATTGGACCATCCCCTCGTCCGCTTGTCCTCAACCCCAGGAGCGCTGGGCAGTGTCTGGTGTCGTTTGGGGGGTACTACTGTCTTCTGGTGGATGGAGGCCAGGGATGCTGTTTGACGTAATGGAATGCACAAGGCAGTCCCCCTACAGCAAAGAATGACCCAGCCCCAAATACCTGTGGTGCTGAGGCTGTTTTCTAAGCATGCATTCCATCTGTGGCTCTTAAAGTGCCCCTGCGTCAGGGAGCCCCAGCTCCTATTGTGCTCATGAGGATGAGTGAGCACGTCTGCTGGGAGACCGGGGCTGCTCTGCTACCCCAACACTTGACTTCTCATGGATGGGACTCGGCAGTCGGGGAGAGCCGGGCCCCTTGCCCAGCCCCTGCACCCAGGCCAGGAGCCCACTCCAACAGCGACAGCTTTAATACAGGTCACCAGGCAGCACCTGGGCCCGAGGCCCGCAGTGACACCCAGGCCTGTGTGACCACACTGTCAGGGCCATCGAGCAAGCCTGTGGGTGGTGATAATTTTGAGACACACCAGGCGTAGCACACACTGTGGATTGGCAGCCCTGAGGGTGGGCTTTGGGCCCACTTCCCGGCCCAGCTGCTGGGTGTCCTTCTCCCTCCCTCCCCACGCCTTGCCTCAGTGACACAAGGATCCAGTCCATGAGCTCTCCAACTTTCCTCCCCTTCTCTCTCTCTCTCTCTCTTTTTTTTTTTTAAAAAAATTAATTAATTAATTATTTTAATTGAAGCATAGTTGGTTTACAATGCTGTGTTAGTTTCTGGTGTATAGCAAAGTGATTCATATATACATGTGTGTTTGTGTGTGCGTATGAATATATATTTAGATTCTTTTCCATTATAGGTTATTACAAGATATTGAATATAGTTCCCTGTGCTATACAGTAGGACCTTGTTGTTTATCGATTTTATATAAAAATAGTAGTGTGTATCTGTTAATCCCAAGCTTCTAATTTATCCCTTCCCCCCACCCCTTGACCCTGAAACAGGTGAAGCGAGAAATCTTAGTGGAAGTTCTGACCAAAAGAAAAACAGTGACCTCCAACGACAAACTCATCCTTCCCTATAGTCTCAGCGAGGTGAGTGCTGCCCTGGGCTTCTGTGAGGTGCCAGGCCCGAAAATATGAATACACAGGGCAGAAGGGGAGTCTCCAGGGACAGCTGGCATGGGTAGTGTTTTTCCTGCCCCTAAAGTGACAGCAGAGAACCCTGGCGACACTCTGGTTTTCATGTGAGCTCAGGTGTGGCACAAAGCAGCCTATACAGCTCGTGAGGCCAGAGCCGGGGCCACGTGTGTGGTGTCTATGTCCAGCTGCTCAGCGGGCACGCCGGTTCTCACCAGCAGAGGATAGCCACCTGCGGCCCACAGGCCAAACTCAGCCCACTGCCTGCTTCTGTCAATAAAGCTTTATCTTCATACAGCCACGCCCGTCATTAACATGCTGCTCTCCTGCAGAGCTGGCCTGCAAAGCTGATTCTATTGACTCACCGGCCCTTGCCCGAAAAACTTGCCAACCCCAGGGCTTGAGCATGACCTTTACAACCATTGTGTGGGTCCCTAAATCTTGATAAGGCACCTCTCCCTGGCCTTTGCGCCAGCCTCGATGTTTTCTCTGTGATGTGTTTTTCTTGTGTTTTTACACCTCTAGACTTATAGCTCGGGGAGCAGCAGGAAAGTACCTAGCCACGGTGGGGGGTTGGATTTTTAGCTGGTGGTGGAAGCTGCTCAGGCATCTGAAGTGGGTACTGCAGACAGCCGGAGCCCCTGTGGGCAAAGGCACCCAGCCGTGGTACGTGAAAGGTGCCGCAGGTCACCTGAGCCTGCAGCACGGCTGCTCCCCAGAGGCGCCAAGCTGAGCAGAAAAAGACCAGGTACAGGGCTGCGTCCTACACGGCTCCATTTCCACAAAACCAGAGGGACTCGTTCTAGATCTTGATAGCAGGCCAAGTGAGTCTTGTCACAACTTAGATCTGAGAACATACAAAGAAGGAATTCCTTGTTTGTAAATTAGACCCCAAGAAGCCTTCTTAAAAAGTGGTAAAGACCATCGCTGCTTTTAGGCACCCAGTGGTGGGGCCCATGGTGCTCCCAGAACCGCAAGGGACCTGGCTTTGAACCCAGCCCAGCCTCCTGGTTCGTTCTCCCATGGTGCCCTCCCTGAGCCTGCGTTCCCACCGCCGCAGTCCCCAGGGTGCTCTGAGGCCAGCCGGCCCATGAGAAAGACTAGGCCAAACCGCAGGCTGCCAGGTCAGGGCTTTACGCTTCATGCTTGGGTGGGCCAGGGCATCCAAGCTGACGGGACAGCGTGCAAAGTGAGAAAGGGGCTTGTCAGATGAGTTGGGTGTTTCAGGTCACCACTTCAGTCTCCCCACCTGTGCATACAGACCTCAGGGCCTGACCCGCCAAGGTGTGACACCCGCTCTGTACCCACAGGCCATCACCGCCCGCGACTCCATGGCCAAGTCACTATACAGCGCCCTGTTCGATTGGATTGTGCTGCGGATCAACCACGCCCTCCTCAACAAGAAGGACATGGAAGAGTCCGTCTCGGTGAGGACCACACACCCTCGGCAGGCAACCCATGACATCAGCTGCAGTCGGTCGGGCACAGGCCAGTTCTTCCCAGGGCAGGGCCAGGGAACCAACGGGATGCGATTCTCAGGGCCCAGCACAGAATGAAAACACAGGACTCCGGGCTTCCACTGCAGGGGGTACCAGTTCAATCCCTGGTCCAGGAACTAATATCCTACATGACATGCAGCGTGGCCCCAAAACAAAACAAAAACCAAAAATCAAAAAACCACGGGGCTCCTTGTTTAATATTACGGGTTCTAAGGCCCTCACCAGCAGACAGGTTGCTCCTGAAGGAAGGCCCACCAGTAATAACCATTCTCTCTGTCTCCCCAAGTGCTTGTCCATTGGGGTCCTCGACATCTTCGGGTTTGAAGACTTCGAGAGGAACAGTTTTGAACAGTTCTGCATCAACTACGCCAACGAGCAGCTCCAGTATTACTTCAACCAGCACATTTTCAAACTGGAGCAGGTAAGGAAATATCATCATATCCGCCCATCCCACCCAAGGAGGAAAAGAATGAGCCAGAGCCGGGATCTCCCTTGGGACCTGGTTTGTCATCAAACCCGCCCCAGAATTTTTCTCCGCAAAAAAAAAGAGGGAGAGTCTGGGAACATTCCCACTCAGCCCAGGATGACGCAAACGGCAGGGATATTTGGGGCCACAGCTCAGTTTTGTACCTTCTTTCTGCTCAGACATGAAAGTCCTTTTGGTGGGAGAGAAACTGAGTTGCCTTGTAAGGATTTGCTTCAGTCAACAATAAAGATATCCTGTCTCAACGCGTCTTCACCCTGAGAAATAACCAGCCGTCTTTACCCAAGTATCATCCTTCCCATGATTGATTCTGATGGGGAAAGAAAACTGATGGGTTTATAGAGATGCTTAGCTAATTTTACTCTTACGTCTTTTGGGTGAAAGTCACATTTCTCACTTGAAATATGGCTGGTCCGAATTGCGTTGTGCAGGAAATGCAAAATACATAGCGGATTGCAAAGACATAGCTGGGGGGAAAAGAGGGAATGTAACATGCCTTGTTGGTAATTTTTTATGTCAATTATGTGTTGACATACATCATACACCTTGGGTATGTTGGGTTAAATTAAGTATATTGTTAAAGTTAACTTCACCTGTTTCTTTTCACATTTTTAAACTTGGCTGTTAGAAGTTCGAAATGACATGGGTCTCTCACATTATATGACTGTCGGACATTGCAGTTCCAGAGCAGGGGCCGCCCAAAGTTATTGGCACGTGGCCATGCTCATTTGTTGACATAGCATCTGTGGCTGCTTTCACGCTACAACAGCAAAGCTGAGTCATCGTGTGGACACCATCTAACTTGTAAAGCCTAACATATTTACCATCTGGCCCTTTACAAAGAAAGCTTGCTGACCCCTGGGGGGGGGGGTTACGTGTGATTTTCAGCACTTTGCTGTGATACGGTAAATCCCCTACATTATGAATGAGTTCCATTCCAAGGGCGCGTTTGTAAGTACAATTTGTTCGTTAAGTCCAACAAAGTTAGCCTAGGTATACAACTAACACCATTGGCTATATAGTACTGTACTGTAATAGGTTTATAATACTTTTCACACAAATAATACATAAAAAACAAACAAACAGGGCCTTCCCTGGTGGCGCAGTGGTTAAGAATCCACGTGCCAATGCAGGGAACACGGGTTCAAGCCCTGGTCTGGGAAGATCCCACATGCCGCAGAGCAACTAAGCCTGTGTGCCACGACTACCGAGCCTGCGCTCTGGAGCCCACGAGCCACAACTACTGAGCCCACGTGCCACAACTACTGAAGCCCGCGCGCCTAGAGCCCGTGCTCCGCAACAAGAGAAGCCACCACAGTGAGAAGCCTGCGCACCGCACCGAAGAGTAGCCCCCGCTCATTGCAACTAGAGAAAGCCCGTGCACAGCAACAAAGACCCAATGCAGCCAAAAATAAATAAATTCATTTAAAAAAAAAAACAAACACAAAAAATAAAGAAAACATTTTTAATCGTACAGCACAGTACCTTGAAAAGTACACTAGTCCAGTACAACAGCTGGCATACAGGGGCTGGCAGCGAGTGAACAGGAAAGAAGGGTTACTGACTGGAGGAGGGAGAGGAGGTGGGAGGTGGTAGAGCTGAAGGATCCTCAGCAACAGGAGACGGAGGGCAAGCTGCACAACCACTTGTAGAGGATGCACGCATGTGACAATGTACGCCAGACACGTGAACTAACTTAAGTGATGGGACATGCAAATGCACGTTTGCATCTTTGCGAGTTCGCAACTTGAAGGTTCGTACGTAGGGGACCTACTGTAGATGTTTGGCAATGTGCATTCCTGTGGCTAACTGTTCATTTATTGAATAATTTTATAGTTTTATTGTTATATTCCTATTGGTACATTAATGTGCATTCTATGTTATTTGCACATTTATATTTAAATATGTACAAGCATGCGTAAATAAAATATGTTTTTTATATGACGTGTGCTACGTAAATATTAACATGTCCATGAAATGATGAACTTACCGGATACCCCTCGAACCCTGCAGGAGGAGTACCAGAGCGAAGGGATCTCGTGGCACAACATCGACTACACGGACAACGTTGGCTGCATACATCTGATCAGCAAGAAGCCCACCGGCCTCTTCTATCTCCTGGATGAAGAGAGCAAGTGAGTGTCCACGGCCCAGTGCGTCCGCAGACCCGGGCACCATTCCGGCTCTGCAGCCCCAGAGCCTCACCCCAAATCCATACCATCCCAAGAACTTCCAAGTTGCTCAGACTCACGCAGCCACAAATCCTGACCTCACGTTTGCAAAATACAGTACCATCCACCACAGAAATATTAACACTCGAGATAGCTGTGAACTTGGAAACACACCCTCCTGGGAGTCCTCGGGAAAGTATTGGGGGACCTGAATCTAGAAACTGGGCATGGGCTTGGTGCGTCCTTGCAAAGGGCAGGGCGTGGAATCGGGCCCAGATGCGAGACTCTCCACCAAGCCTGCCGCCCCTCGTCCACAGGACACAATGAAGGCTGGAGAAGGTATTTTTAAGGTGCTTCATGCTTGGTCACCCAGCCAGAGCTCCTGAAATCGCAGACAGACTAAACCAACGGAAATGTATTCTCTCACAGTTCTGGAGACTAGAAGTCCAAAATCAGTATTGGTGGGCTGAAATCAAAGTGTGGGAAGGGCCACCCTCCCTCCAAAGGCTCTAGGGGAGGATGCTTCTTTGCATCTTCCAGCTTCTGGGGGTCCAGGTGTTCTTGGCTTGTGGCTGTATCACTCCAATCAATCTCTGCCTCTGTAGTCACATCATCTCTCTTTCTGTCTCATCCTCTCTTATAAGGACTCCAGTCCTATTAGATTAGTGCCAACCCTAATGACCTCCCTTTTTTTTTTTGGCCATACCACCACGCAGCTTGTGGGATCTTAGTTCCCCGACCAGGGGTTGAACCCCGGGCCCTCGGTAGTGAAAGCTCCGAGACCTAACCACTGGACTGCCAGGGAATTTCCCCCTGATGCCCTCATCTTAACTTGATTACATCTAAGGTCACATTCACAGGTTCTGGGGGTCCGGATGTGGACAGTCTTTTTATCAACCACTTTATCAGGCCCCTTGTTTGCTGCTGAAGTCCCCTCAGGGCTGGTGTGAATCAGGCATACCTCCTGTCTCAGACCAAGTCCCGTCCAGGACAGGACACATCCATCCTAGGCCGGGATCTGTGGAGAGAATGTTCAGACAAGGGAAGAGGCAGGGTGCTAGGAAGAGCTAAATCATCACTCCCAGGAAACTCCCAGAGCCGAATCTGGGGGAAGTGTGCAAGACAGGGCGGGGCTGAGCAGAGTCGGATTTGTCTTTGTTGAAAATCTTGCTATTTTAAAAAAAAAAAAAAAGTCTTGCTATTTTAGTTCATCATGGAGTTGGGGGAATGGGGGCAGGGGCGGAGAAGGCTTGAATTGAATTTTCTAAAATAGTGTGTTAAAATGTTATTTATTTCCACAACTGAGTGAATGGATCTCTCACGCTCCACACCCTGGCCCTGGCAATGATGTGCCTTGTAGCTACAGAGAATCTCCTCCCCTGCCCCCTGTTAAGCCACGGAGCCAGGCATCGGGGATTTGGAGGCACGTCTTTCTACCCATGTTTTGCGGTGAGGCTGGGCAGAGGCTGGGAATGCCAAAGCTGGCTGTGGCATTTCCTTCCTGGGAGGCCAAAATAGCCAGGTACAACGGCTCCCTTATCCTGCCCCCAGCCCCCCTCCCTGCTTTATCCCATTCTGCCGGGCCCTCCCTCTAACAGAGGAACACGGGCAAGACCCACTCCAAGACACAGCACCCAGGGGCAGATGGACCTGAGACCAGACGTCACCCCGCCCTGGGATTATTCCAGGAGCTGCCCACGGCAGGCCCAGGTCCCAGTCTTGCCCGGACCGCACGTTCGCGTGAGCGCCGGTCTGCTCTGCCTGATCCAAGTTTGCTCCACAGCCCCAAGTGCATCACTTTGCTCGCGGCCTCTTCAAGCCAGGTGGCAGGTTCCCGGCCCTCGGCCCCGTGCTCAGCCTGCAGGAGCCCAAACACCCGCCCACCTCATCCACGGAGGGCCCGCGACCTGCAACGCAGAGTGGGTGACCGGCCACGGTTCCTGCAGTTAAAAGGTCTTGCATCCTCTTCCCAGCTTTCCCCACGCCACGAGCCAGACCCTGCTGGCCAAGTTCAAACAGCAGCATGAGGACAACAGGTACTTCCTCGGCACCCCCGTCATGGAGCCGGCGTTCATCATTCAGCACTTCGCAGGGAAAGTGAAATATCAGATCAAGGTACGCAGCCATCCGCTGCCGTCATCAGTCAAGTCACGCTCTGCCTGGGAGGCGGGAAGGGGACGGCGTGGGTACCCTGGAGGCCCCTTCCTTCTGGCACTTGCTCTGTCCCTCCTCTTTTTTTTTTTTTCTTTTTAAACTTTTTTTTTATACATTTATTTATTTATTTTATTTTTGGCTGCATTGGGTCTTCGTTGCTGCACACAGGCTCTCTCTAGTTGAGGCGAGTGAGGGCTACTGTTCGTTGCTATTGGGGCTTCTCATTGCAGTGGCTTCTCTTGTTGCGGAGCATGGGCTCTAGGTGCACAGGCTTCAGTAGTTGCGGCTCGTGGGCTCTAGAGCGCAGGCTCAGTAGTTGTGGCGCACGGGCTTAGTAGCTCCGCGGCATGTGGAGTTTTCCTGGACCAGGGCTCGAACCCGTGTCCCCTGCATTGGCAGGCGGATTCTTAACCCCTGCACCACCAGGGAAGCCCTGTTCCTCCTCTTTATTGCTTTTGCTGGGCGAAGTTCCAGGGCTCTCGGACCTGGCGTCAAACCCCTGGCTCTACTGTCGAGGGCTCCACGGCAGGAGCCACGTCTCTGTTGTTGAGATGCACTGCCCACTAGTCCTTCCCATGCTGGCCCCCAGGGCCTCGGCCAGCACTGGCAAGGGACCACCTGCCTCCATCATCCCTCCTGCCTCCCCCCACCAGGACTTCCGGGAGAAGAATATGGACTACATGCGGCCGGACATAGTGGCCCTCCTGCGGGGCAGCGACAGCTCCTATGTTCGGGAGCTCATCGGCATGGACCCCGTGGCCGTGTTCCGCTGGGCGGTGCTCCGGGCTGCCATCCAGGCCATGGCCGTGCTCCGGGAGGCCGGGCGCCTGCGGGCCGAGAGGGCTGAAAAGGCTGCAGGTAGGAGGGTCCCCAGGTCACTGTTGAGAAGAGGACACTCATAGTCCATTGCAAAGTGTAAATTTTCATTTCATTTAGCACATTCCCAAGGTTGTACAACCAGCACTTCTATCTGGCTCCCCAAACTCTTTTTTTTTTTTTTCTTTTCCATTATAGTTTATTGCAAGATATTGAATATAGTTCCCAGTGCTATACAGTAGGACTTTGTTGTTTATTTTATATATAATAGTTTGTATCTGCTAATCCCAAACTCCTAATTTATCCCTCCCGCCACCCTTTTCCTTTGGTAACCATAGGTTTGTTTTCTATGTCTATGAGTCTGTTTAGTAAATAAGTTCATTTGTACTATTTTTCAGATGCGACATATAAGTGATAGCATATAAAATTTGTCTTTCTCTGTCTGACTCACTTCATTTAGTATGATAATTTCTAGGTCCATCCATGTTCTGCAAATGGCATTGTTTCATTCTTTTTCATGGCTGAGTAATATTCCATTGTGTAAATATACCACATCTTCTTTATCCATTCATCTGTTGATGGACATTTAGGTTGCTTTCATGCCTTGGCTGTTGTAAATTAGCTCCCAAGGTCTTTTATCGTCCCAGTCTGAAAGTCTGTAGCGGGGTGTATAAGTTAACCTCATCCGCACAAGGCAGGAAGGTGTGTCACCACTTTTCTGTGAGGATAACCTGAGGCCCAGAAGAGCTGAGTGGCTCCCCCAGGGTCAATCAGCTCGAGATACCGACCACGGCATTTTAGTAAGGGTGTCGATTAAAGGAGGACCAAAAGGTTAAAGCCTTTATGAGCAGTAGGAAATAGATGATGCTGTTTTGTGGGGAATGGAACATTTCACGGTTCCCCGTTCTGCCCAAATTTGAGTGTCAGGCCCTTTTCTTTTTTTTTTTTTTAAACGGGCTCAAGTCAGGATCACAGCCTCCATGGAAAAGTTACAAAGCCCTTCAGCTACAAGCGACCCCCACCCCCCAAACTTCATCTGCTCTGTGTCCCCAGCAGGTCTGGGCAGCTCTGGTGCCCGAGGTCACCTGGGAGAGCTGCAGAGAGGAGCCAGCACCCCATCGGAAAAACTGTACCGGTGAGCGAGACCTTGATTTATCCCAAGTGAAGCCAGTAGTCAGCGGCATTGTTTAAAATGGCGCCAGAAACCCGACACTCTGAACCCAGGTCGGGGTTGACCAGAATAAGGAACACAGCAGCCGCTTGAACCAGAAAGACCCAGAAGTAACGGCATCTGGTGGCCGCATTTCTGCGAGGCAGGCCTCGTGCATCATCTGCGATAGGGGGACGTGGGCAGCTCAGTTTACAAAGGAGCTTTTCATGGCCGGTCATGACCGTTGGCGGGTGGGGCCAAAGGGCTGCTGGTCTCACAGAGCAACAAGCTTGATTTAAGAGCACTTCCGCCCTTAGCCTGCCTGGGGTGTCCCGAAAGCCGATCGGCTAAGTTCCTTCACTCTCAGTCAGAAACACAGATGCACCATTGCCTATAAGGGTGTCTCGTGGCCACCTAGCAATGGCCAAGGGTCCTCCACGTACCCCAGTTGCTACTGAGTGTAAAAGTGAGCAGGCTTGTGCTTCCAGGATTAAAAAAGGCTACACTGGACACACATCTGAGGCCATGACAAAGCCAGGGGAGGGACCCTTCTGGCAGCCTGAGAGAGGCAGGCTACATTGAGAAGGGACCACTTGGGCCAGACAAGGCAGGCAGGGTGTGCTAGCCATGGGGGCAGCATGTGCAAAGGCCCTGGGGCAGCTGAGTCCCCAATCTCTTTCTCAAGACTCAACAAATTCCCCAGGAGCGAGTCACTAAACTTCAAAACATGAAAAAGTCGTTTTATTTTTGAACACTTTATAATAAAAACTCCCTCAGGAGATTCACAAACGCATATGTGTGGAGGTAGAGCTAGCACCTAGGTAAGTGACCCCATGTCGTTTGTCTGAAAGCAGCGTGTCATTTTCCTGCTTTTAAAAAGGTGCATTTTTAAATCAGCTTTTTCACCCAAAAGGAGGCAAGAGAAAAAAAAAAAAAAAAACCACGTCCCAGTATTTGAAAGTGGCCCCTGACCCACTTGGTCTCCCCAGGGCCTGGCCCCCGGGCTGCGAATCCTGCCCCAAGAGCGCATTTAGTTTATACAGATTCTCCCTTTCAGCTGCTCAATGCTAGATTTCTCATTTGACGGCTCTGAGGAGTTCGATATTAACGCTTTTGAGGACATCATTGCTTTCTATGAAAGCAAGAAGTAAGTAGAAGCAAGGGCCTTCGAACCCAAGACCAGGGAGGCACGCCCAGAGGAGCCGTCACCCGAGGTGCTCAGCGCAGTATCCAGAGCAAGAGGGGGATCGGCGAGCCGAGGGGCGCTCTCGCCAGCTTTGGCCACGTCAGGGGGGTGTGGGCTGGAGCCGAGGGCCTCGTTGTCATCAGGAGCTCTGGCCGCTGCACTGACCGCTCAGGGTGTGGAGGTGAAACGTGACCCCTCTGTTGTCTTTGCTCTGTGCCTCCCTGGAGGGTGAGGGAGCAGAGGTAAGTGTGGCCATTCTGGCCCTGGGCATGGTGCATGGAACACAGACAAGGGGCTGCCGATCGGGGTCTTCCCAGGCCAACTGCTCAGAGCTTAAACATGTATTTAAAATAACTGGAACAAGGAATTTTTACAAAAGAGAGAAGGTCCCAGCTCATCCTGCAGCCATCGCCACCTCATTTCTAGAAGTTCTATCCAAAACATTTGTCATCTAGACATTTTTCGCGAGCATTCAATTTTTGTCTCTAAGCCATTCTCATCCTCACACCTAAAATGTATGCTCAGCCCTGAACCCACGGCAACTGAACAAAACAAAGATAATAAGGTTGAATTTTGGAGGATAAGGATCTTCAACTAGGGTTTCTCACCCTTGGCACTCTGCTTGGTCACCCTGTGGTAGGGCCGTCCTGTGCAAGGAATTGAGAGGCATCCCTGGCCTCCACTCTCCAGATGCCGATAGCGCCCCCTCCCCCAGTCAGGACAGCCAAGCATGGGGGATGGGGGGCAGGGGGCGGCATCGCCCCAGGTTGATAATCCGTGTGTGAATTCCAATTTGTTCTTCGCAAGGCATTTCTTGAAGCCCACAAGGAGGCAGCCCACAGAACCATCAGGAGAAACCAATCTGCTGCTTCCCACAGAGACCTCCCCGGTCTTCTGTTTTCAGTAGCCCCTTGATACTTTTTACAGACTCCAAAAGGCGCTTAGACGTGAGGCCTTTTCCAGCGATCCGAGATGCCATGTTGCAAACTCTGTTCAGCCGGAAGTGGCCCCAGCCCCCTGCCTCCCGGGAGGGCGGAGCCTCCTTGGGGTGGGCTGCTGCTCCCGGCTGAAGCCCTCTTCTTGGTGCAGGAGGGAGTGGCGGCAGTGTTCAGGCTTCCCCCAGCTGCATGTTTTGGCTCCAGTGGCCTGAGGACGGTCCCGACCGTGCCAGGGACCCTGAGGTGGCGGGCCCGCTGCTCTAACTTGGTCTTCTCTCTATCACTGCACCCTTCCCCCCCACCCAGCGATTTGCATGACCAAATCATCAAGACCATCAAAGGATTGCCCTGGCAGGGTGACGACCCCCGTAGGCTTCTCCAGTCCCTCAGTCGGCTCCAGAAACCCCGCACCTTCATCCTGTGAGTCCCCCCTG
>NW_020175432.1:1901056-1918654 GCF_003031525.2 Neophocaena asiaeorientalis asiaeorientalis
CGCCCTAAACGCTCCGCTGTCTTGTGGTTCTGTTCTCACACCAGCCGTCGCTAAGTGGTCCTCGTAATACTCCCTCCCTGGTGTCTGCACTGTGACCCAAATCCTTGCCAGCTCCCCAGTGGCCAGCACAGCTTCACAGGAATGCTCCCCCACGAAGCATCTGATTTTCTGCCCCCAAATGTGCAGAGCAAGTCTTGCTTCCCCTCGCCCCACCCCCACCTTTGCCACCGTGAGCTTATAAAGAAGCCGTCAGAAGCAGGGTGTACAATTTTGCGGGCCTCCGCGCATCCCGTGACCCTGCTTTGGAGGGCGTGACGTGATACAAAGGGCCAGAAACCACACAGACTAGGTTTGGACCTCCCACTAACTCACTGCATGACCTGAGTGCTGTGAGCATTTGGCCTGTGTCTGCAAAGCAGGGGTGATGATTTTCGTACCCACATACCAGGTGGGCAGCAGCCTCAACCAATGGGCACACGCAACCGCTCGGGGCTCAGGCCAGCAGAGAGCAAAGCTTGTGCCTGCCGTGGAGCCTGTTTGCAAAGTCATTTTTATTATGCCTTATTCCACCCCACCGGGATTAACATGAAACCTGACACACAGAGAACCTCACAGCCGAGCATCTTGCAAATCTGTGGGGAACCATTTCCTCAGTGGGTCTTAAAAACAGGCCAAGCTGCAATTTTTTAAAAAATCTTTCTCTCCTCTGCAAGATTCCATAAAGTGTATAAGAGTGTAGGGGTCATCCCCCCTCCCTTGGCCAAAAGATCAGCTTTCATTTTTAACCTTCTGCCAGTTCGAGTCCAAAGACTCCCCTACCCAGGCCCCATCTCAGTTCTTTGCGAGATAGACCCCTGCCCTGCTGCCGGGGCCGGGGCGGAAGGGTCTCTGCGGACCGGCTTGATGTTTGCCAACGTGTAGCAAATAGAGCTGGGAAGTCCCGAAGCCCCATTTGGGGCATCCCACCATCGTCCTGTGAGATCCCAGCTCCCCCATAGCCAGCCCTGTGCTCTGCCCTGTAGATGACCAGCCGCCCCTTCTGCTCCCAGATCAAGTGGCCCCCAGACCAGGTGCTCCTGCCACCCCAGGGGCAGCCGCTGGCCCAGTGAGGCCGGTGTGCACAGTCACAGGAGGGGCAGTCCCCCACACATGTGCAGGGGAGCCCACCAGGTCCCCGGCGAGGCGGCGGCCTCGTTGCACTTGTGCCTCTGGACTCTCTTCCTCTCTCTGTTCTCACTCCATCTAACCCGCAAGGTGTGGCTTGCTGAACTAACCCAGATCCAGACATCGTGTTCCTTCTGTTCACAAAACCATTTTTAATATTTTGACAGGAAAAGTAAAGGTATCAAACAAAAGCAGATCATTCCAAAGGTAAACACGTGCGACACCGTCTGACACTGCCTTGCAAGCGCCTGGTTCAAGTTTTTCTGGAAAACTGGGGCCGGGGGCGGGGGGGCGGTGGGAGGTGACTTTTAACTTCTCAAGCTTCTTTGATTCCTTCCCTTTCCTATCATCTCCCCCTTCCCCTCTAGAAAACAGTGTCTCCTGTTGAAATGATACAGAGGTGTCTTTGTTTGGGTTTCCTAGAGGCAGGGCCTGTGATGGGGATCTCTGCACAAGTGGCGTTTAAGGGGGAGCTCCCAGGAGAAACCCGAAGTGGGGGAGGGAGGGGGAAGCAGTCTGGGCAGGGTCAAGACTGAACCAGGAGGTGGGCTCAGCCTGATCCCCCGGGGAGCCCAGGAGTGTTTACCACAGAGCTTATCTCGCCGAGAGGCGATGGGACCCTTCTGTCATATCCCCACATCAGGGGTCTTTAGCTGCGAGCCACCTCCAGAGGGCGGGATGGCTGCAGCACCTCGTGGGCGTCCAGGGAGAGGAGGCCCTTCAGCCAGGGTGGTCCTGTCAGGAAGGGGGCAGCTGTGCACCGCTGGCAGCCAAGACCCCAGCAGCCGGCCTTGGGTCAAGTGCACCCAGACGCTCTGTCTAGTCTCTACGTACAGCGTGCAGACGGAGAGTATAAAGCAACCCCTCAGTCTGGCCAACAGGTGGGACAGCGCTAGTGCCCCTCGTCAGCGACAGTAAGGGTTGGCCCATGAGGGAGGGCTGGCCGGATGAGCGCACGTGGAAACACGGGGTGCTTGGCATTCCTTGAGCTGCGAGGAAGGAAGCCAGCACTCTGTAGCTCTTGGCTTCTGGGCACTCGGGCCACAAGAGGCTGTAACCGGCCCGCCCGGAGGCAGCGCCATCCACAGGACACAGCCCAGGTTCAGTCCCCCTGTCACCGCCACCAGGCCCACCTGCCCCCACCCTGTCTGTGACAGCACAACCCCAAGACTGAGCCTCAGAGCTGCCACCTGGGAGGGGCATTGTTGTGGCTCCGGGGACGTCCGAGAGGTCTCCCAGTGCCCGCTGGGGCTTTGGGAGGGCAGGCCGGACCCTGTGTTTCTATCCTAGAACCTGCTGGACTCCAAATCCCTGAAACTCATCATCAGTATGACCCTGCACGACCGCACCACCAAGTCCCTGCTGCACCTACACAAGAAGAAGAAACCGCCCAGCATCAGCGCCCAGTTCCAGGTAGGTGGCGGCCCGAGGGGGCAGGAGGCGGCGCTGAACTCAGCCTGACGCTCACGTGGCTGGGCCAAAACAAACCCGACACAGGCAGCCTACTGTTAGCCCGGGGGTTCCTGACCTCGTCACAGCTTGACGTTTGGGGTTGGGTCATCCTCCGTGGTGGGGGCCGTCCTATGAGTTGTGGGATGCTCAGCAGCATCGCTAGCCTCCACCCATCAGATACCAGTAGCGCCGTCCAGTCACGACAACCAAAAAGTCTCCAGATCTTGCCAAATTCCCCTGTGGTAACAGAATCACCCTTGGTTGAGAACCACCAAGTTAAAAGAGTCACGAGTCAGCATGTGTGTTGACGTGACCACCAAACTGTGTCCTTAGGTCATGTTTCCCTTTTTTTACCTGGTTGCCAGGAAGCTCAGGGACACTTTCTTTCTTTTTTTCAGTGGGGTCCAATGGCCGCTGGCCCTTTTTTTTGTTTTTTTTTTTAATTACCCCATGTAGGAACTACCACAAATCCTTTTTGGAAGCAGCAGGCCAGAGACTAAAGCCACTGCATCCATGGTCCCTTCTGAGGCTGACCCGTGTTTTAAATCCAAGAAAGAGTCTATCTGGTTCCACCACCTTCCCCGCACTGAGACAGAAGCAGGAGGGCCCTGGGAAGATGGTGGCTCTCAGCCATGGGGACCCCTCAGCTCCCTTGGGGGCTCCCCGGGGTAGCACAGCCTCTGGTCAGAATGTCACGCTGCAACCTCCCATGTCCCACATTAGCACAGATGCCCCGCCGCCGATACAGGCAGGTGACCTGGCTCCCCTCCCACCGAGGAGTGTGTCCTTGGGGTTCCCAGCTCAGCACCTTCCCCCTCTCTCCCCAGACATCCCTTAATAAGCTCCTGGAGGCGCTGGGGAAGGCAGAGCCCTTCTTCATCCGCTGCATCCGCTCCAACGCCGAGAAGGTGAGGGGCTCCCACGTCTCAGGGGCGGTGAAAGCCAAGCCGAGGTCTGGTGGCTCGGCAAGGGGTGTTCCTGTTGGGGGGGGCGGTGCTGGGAGCAGGGAGGGTTGGTCGGGAGAGTCCTCAAGGAAGCAAGTGTCCACACAGGTTTCGGGAACTGTAAATGTGTGCTGTAGCCGGCTGGGGGTAGAGGGGGTCAGCAGGAGGCAGCAGAGGCAACCTGGTGACCAGCCAAGAATAGAGACGTCCTCTGGAACATGGCGGTCTGTCCGAAGAGGGACAGGTCGGGGGTGCTCTTCAGATATATCCCAAAGGCAATCAGTGCAGAGAATGTGCTAGAAGAGAGAGGCTGAAGTCAGGCAACAGAGCCTGCCGCTCATCCTGAACTTTCTGGAAAGACAGAGCACCAGTGGGGGCCAACAGTGGCGGGCTCAGCCCTTGCAGCCAGGCTTCCTTCTCCCCGGGGGCCCACCAGCCACTCCATCCCCTCAGGGACTTTGCTGGAGGCCATTTGGGACCTGGGCTCCCTCCCGGGCACAAACCGATCTCTGAGCAAGTGCCTCCTGGCGACTCTGTTCACGCACGCTCTCTGTCTCCACTCCTGTTTCCCTGCCTCTCCCCTGCTCCTGGGACGCTCTGCTAACGTCCAGAGCCCAGCTCGGCCCTGCCAGGTGCCACGGCTTTCCGTCCCCAGGCGAGGACCTGGACTCACTCTGTCTCCCCTCCCGTCCCATTCCTGGTCCCCCAGTGGCATCTCAGAGATTTCTGTCCCCCTTCCCCACCTTCCACCAGCAGCAGAATGAGGCCTGTCTTCTCCACCCATTTGGATTTTGCCTCAGCTTTGGGCAACTCGGGAAACACTCGCACCTGCTTTGGACATGGGCCGTGCCTGCAGATCATTCTTTGCTGTAGGGGGCGCTGTGCTATCATTTTAGTGTATTGAGTAGAATCCCTTGTCTCCAAGAGCCCACCACATACCAGAAAACACCCCCCCAACCCAATCATGACATCCCTCCCCTCGTGCCATTCCCTCCCCTCTATCCACTTAAAATAACCCCCACCAGCATGGAGTCCAGGCCCCTGAGCTCTGGGCTGGAAGCTCACTGATCCAGCCTCATTTCACCCCCTCCTCCCCCTCACCCCCACCCCTCCAGCAGCAAGCGTCTCCCTGCATCCCTGTCCACCCCTCGGCTTCCCCTTCCTCCTTCGGGCCTTCACCCCGCTGCTCCCTGCCCGCCCCCCCGCCTGTCCTCTACTCGGCCCTCAGGACTCAGCCCAGGGTCCCCTCTCCTGTGACACCTCCCACGGGGGGCCCAGCAGTGTGTTCTGTCTGCCAAATCCCCACTACTCACCCTGATACGTGGCACAGAGAATGAGTTTAACAGGTTTGGAAAGGGGCCTTTAGGAAATAACTCTTTGCAGCAAATTATCTTGAGTGAGGCAGTGAGAAGTGGCATCTGTCTCCCGGACAACAGGGAATAGAGCAGATCAGATGGCCAAGTTTTCTAGAAGAGATGAATGCCTTAGGCATCACTGCTGAGTGGCCCCATGTCTTTATTCCCAAAAAAACGTCTGGAGCAAGGAAGAAAAAAAAACAGATCCTCCAGGTGCCCACGCCTGCCAGGTTGAGGACATTCCCAGATCAGCCCCAGCCCACAGGTGTGCCCTGACTGCATCCTTATCTGGAGTCCCGAGGGCTGGCAGTCACGTGGGACTCCAGACACCTCTTCCCAGGGATCCCGTCCCCAGCCACCTACAGGCATCTGCCCTGATTGCTCAATCCTGTTTCAGAAAGAGCTGTGTTTCGATGATGAGCTGGTGCTGCAGCAGCTGCGCTACACAGGCATGCTGGAGACCGTGCGGATCCGGAGGTCGGGCTACAGCGCCAAGTACACGTTCCAGGTAGGATGCTCTCATGCACATGCATAGCTGCCTGGGATACTAGCCACCTCCAGAAAGAGCGCTTCTATGGAGCATGAGCCTGGCAGGTTACTTTCCATTAGGGTTTCTTCACGCTGGCTGGCACTGTTGGCATTTGTACCAGATCATTCTTTTCTCATGGTCGGGGACATAGTTCCTCGCAAGAGGTGTGTTAAACCAAGTGGGGAAGAGGGAACTGTACAAGCAGATCCCTGTGCAGCTCGGCCCTTTATTGAGCATCTTCTGTAATACACACTTTTATACCCAGCTCTTTTATTCTGTCAACCAGCAGCAAGGAGGCCCTGCTTCCTATTTTCCCAATATGGAAACTGAGGCCCAAGGAGGTGATGACTTCAGAGATGACTCCCTGGGTTTTCTAGAAACACAGAAGATCACCAGTAACCTCAAATTGGTGAAGACCAAATTACAGCAGTTTCTCAACCACGTCACCATTGACACTTGGGGCTGGGTCATTCTCTGTGGTGAGGGCCGCCCTGTGCACCATTGGGTGTTGAGCAGCATCCCTGGCCTCTACCCGCAAGATGCCAGGAACACCATTTCCCTGAGTTCTGACAACCCAAGATGTCTCCATGTATCACTGAATGTCCCCAGGGGTCAACATGGCCCAGGTTGAGAACCCCTGGCTCATGCTGGGAGCTGGCAGCAGCTGTGTGGTGCTCGAGTGAGCACTGGGCCTGAAACCAGAGGTGGCAGCACCTGGTCCCCGTTCAGGCTTTACCCGTATGGCCTCAGGGACATGGCTTCATTGTGGCATGCCTCCCTTTTTCATCCACAGAATGGAAATATCATCTTTCTGATCCTACATAAATAGGAAAGGCAAATTACCGAAAAGGGAGAAAATGCTGGTGTGTCTCATTAATGGCTTCACTCTTAAAAATTTGGCATAATTGTTTACTTAAAAAGGGCATACCTTGGGACTTCCCTGGTGGTGCAGTGGTTAGGATGCTGCGCTTCCACTGCAGGAGGCACAGATTCTATCCCTGGTTGGGGAACTAAGATCCCACATGCCGTGCAATGAGGCCAGAAAAGCGAGGGCAGTGTGGGGACATGCCTCCAGCTATGGTTCAATCTTCTAATGAGCCAGACTGTGGGCCCCCCAAGAGCAGGTCCATCTCCTGGCTGCCCCCCAACAACGCCAGCACCCAGCAGGTCCTCAGTGGTCACTCACTGACTGACTGAAAGATCGGTGCTCTATGTCTGCAACAGTCTTTCTTAAGCTTTAGACTGTTTCAGAAAGTCCAAGATTTTAGCTTTGTCAGTACTGTTCACATCAAACCAAGTTTTGCCTTCAGAAACTCGACTTGACCAGGGAATTGCTGGAGCCCCGTCTTCTTGTCGGGTGGCAGAAACACTAACGCAGATTTTCTTTTCTCGGCCAAAATCACCCAGGATTTCACGGAGCAGTTCCAGGTACTGTTGCCCAAGAATGCCCAGCCCTGCAGGGAGGTTATCTCTGCCCTACTGGAGAAGATGGACATAGATAAGAGGAGCTACCAAATCGGCAAGACCAAGGTCAGTGTTTGCACCCCTCAGGGTGGCTGCAAACTGTACCCCACCTTCTGCTACACACAGGGTCCTCCCATGGCCCAAGCCACTCACTGAAAAATAAGGGGCTCTGCTGAGGAAGTGCGTTTCTTGGGGCCCAGCACATTATTTCTTCCTGGAAGGCAGAGGGGCAGACCTAAGGTGTGGGGCTCAGGCATCAGACCATCACACCATAGCACAGGATGTTCAGGAACCAGTCAGTAACCTTTGTAATGTCTGGCAGCTCCCCAACAGGGCTCTACCAGATGTGACAAGTCTCCTCACAGTGCCCCAGCGAGTTAATCCTATAGAATTACCATGTGGCCCAGCAATTCCGCTCCTAGGTGTCAACCCAAAAGAACTGAAAATAGATGTGCAAACAAATCCTTGTACATGTATGTTCATAGTGGCACTAGTCACTTGCCAAAAGGTAGAAATAATTCATGTATCCATCAACAGATGATAGATAAACAAAACGTGGGCCATTCACTTAGTGGAGTATTATTCAGCCCTGATACACGCTTACGTGGATGAACCTTGAAAACGTCATGCCGAGTGAAAGAAGTCAGACACAAAAGGCCACAGATTGTGTGATCTCATTAATATGAAATGTCCAGAACATGTAAATCCATAGAGACAGAAAGCAGATTAGTGGTTGCCAGGGGCTGGGGGAGGGGGGTTAGGAAATGACTGCTAATGGGCAGGGAGTCTCCGTTTGGGGTGATGGAAATGTTTCAGAGCGAGATCCAGGTGATGGCTACACAACACTGTGACTGTACTGAATGCCACTGAATTGTTCACCTTAAATGGTTAATTTTATGTTCTGGGAATTCTATCTCAATATTTAAAAAAAAAAAACAAAAAAACTCCCCTTGGTCAGGTCAGGTCAGTCAGCACACCAGCTTGGTCTCACGTAATCCCGGGGTGGGCTGAGCAGACCTGTCGAGTACAGGGGTTCTGGAGGCCACGTTGACCCCGCCTGTGCCCACTCCCCGCTAGGTTTTCCTGAAGGAGACGGAGCGGCAGGCCCTGCAGGAGACACTGCACCGGGAGGTCGTGCGGAAGATCCTGCTCCTGCAGAGCTGGTTCCGGATGGTGCTGGAGCGCAGGCACTTCCTACAGATGAGGCGGGCGGCCGTCACCATCCAGGTCCTGAGGGGGCCCGTGGGGCCGGGGGTGGGGGTGGCCGGGGTCTCGCCCCCCAGCCCCTGAATGCCCCCTCCACTCTCAGGCCTGCTGGCGGTCCTACCGCGTCCGCCGGGCACTGGAGAGGACACAGGCAGCAGTGTACCTCCAGGCCGCGTGGAGGGGCTACCGGCAGCGGGCAGCCTACCAACTCCAGAGACAGACCATCATCCGCCTGCAGAGCCTCTGCCGGGGGCACCTGCAGCGCAGGAGGTGAGCAGGATGGGACCAAACCCCCCGCTCCCCCCCACCCCCAGCCCGGAACATTCCACTCACCGAAGGGCTGCCTGAGACACCGTCTGGCCAGTGGAGCTGTCTGGACACAGGGAGGCTGAGGAGGGGCTGGCAGGCATCTAGCCATCTGGGCACACAGGACCCTAGAGGGACGCTCCAGGGCTGGTAGGTGGCACCTACTGGCAAAACCCCAGGTCACCACTGGCAGTACTCAGTCTCTGCCAGGGACCCCCGCACCACCACTGCACCTGCCCACCCCAGGCAGGTTGGCAGAGCACCTGGATTCAGAGCTGGAGGGTTCAGGCCACCAGGACCAGCAATCAGGGGGCTTCCCTCACCCCCGCTCACACACGAGGCCTGGGAATCCACCAGGACAGGGACCCCAAAGGAATTCAGAGGGTTCTGAACAGATCCCTCCCACAACAGACCTGATAAAGGTTCCCCTGAACCAGAGGTGGCCATGACAACAAGAGGCCATTCCGTGTCTCCCCCTTCCCTGACTGAGGAGGTTCTCCCTTTCCAGAAGCATCTCTGAGGGCCAGGGTCTCGCCACGTGCCACCTGGCCCCCCCCACCCCTGCTCCTGCAGGTAGAAAAGGGGTCCCCAACGCCCTGGGTGGATTTGTTCCTGAAAGCACCCCCTTCACTTTCCCCCCACCAGCTTCAGCCAGATGGTGGCAGAGAAGCAGAAGGCTGCAGAGAAGGAGAGAGAAGCCCAGCGAGCCGCCAAACAGGAAACCGCAGAGACCGGGCCGGGCTGGGCAGCTGCGCAGGAACCCTCTCAGGGCCCAGAACCATCCAAGGACGGCGAGCATTTGGAGCTGGAGCCCAAGGTGTGGCCCAGTGACGGGTCCTCCGTGGAGAGCTCCCAACCGGAGAAGGCGCCCCCAGCCCAGAAAAACGCAGCCGAAAGTCACGAGAAAGTGCCCAGCAGCCGGGAGAAGCGCGAGTCACGCCGGCAGAGGGGGCTGGAGCACGTGAAGCTCCAGAACAAGCACATCGAGTCCTGTAAGGAAGAGCACGCCCTCAGAGAACCTTCCAGAAGGGCCGTCCTAGAGCCACAAGAGAGCCTCGCAGAAGACAGAAAGGAGGACAGAGAAGATGAAAGCCCTCGGGACGCGAGGACGGACACAGAGATGGCTCTTCCTGAAAAGCAGCTCGAGGAGCCCCCGCAGCCCACACCGGGCAGCCTGGTCTCAGCTGAAGCCCAGGGCGGGAGCCCCAGGCCCGGCCACGTGGAACGACCCACCAGCCTGGCCCTGGACAGCAGGGTCGGCGTGCCGGCCCCCGGTGCCACCCCGGAGACTCCCAAGGACAAGAGCAAGCTGGGGGTTGGCCCGAGGGCCCAGGACAGGCCCGAGAGCCCAGGAGGCTCCACCCAGATTCAGCGGTACAGGGACGCAGACGCCGAGCGGCTGGCCAGCGCCGTGGAGCTGTGGCGGGGCAAGAAGCTGATGACCGCTGGCCCCAGCACCGTGCTGAGCCAGTCCCTGGACCTCAGCGAGCGGCACCGGGCCGAGGGGGTCTCCCTCACGCCCACAAAGTAAGCCCCGTACCCTCCTTTCTCCAAGGGCTGGGGTGGGCGGGCAGGGTCGGGGGATACATAGCCAAAGCCTGGAGCAGGACCGGGGCAGCACCATGCATCCCAGAAACGCGTGAGGCTCTGTGCCTGAGAGCTGACACCAGGTGGGTGGGAGCCCCAAGGAAGAAGGGCCCAGGGGGTGGGGAAAGGCTCGGGGAAGCCCCTGTCCAAATGAGCCCCGTTCACACAGAAAACCTCCAGCCTTGTGGAAAGTGGTCCCTTGGGTTGAGGTCCAACCCCCCTCCCCAGCCTGCCTGGACCTCAGTTTCCTCATCAACAGTGGGAGTGATTACACGCACCCAGAGGCTGAAAGAGCAGCTCTCGACACACTTGGACCCCAGTTGGCTAAATATCGGTGACTCTGAATCACCAGCCTCTTGTCCCAGAGGGCTCCCTGTCCAAAGGAATAAAGAGATGGAGGAAGATGCAGGCCTTTTGCTAGGACAGGCTTTCTCAGCCTTGGCACAGTGGACCCCTGGGGCTGTCTCGATCTCTGTGGTGGGGGCCGTCCTGGGCACGGTGGGGGGTAGAACAGCATCCCTGGTTTCCGCCCACCAGATGCCAGTAGCACTACCCTCTCCCTCTCAGTCATGGCAACCCCAAATGTCTCCTACTCACCCTTGTCAGTAAAAGCCACATTTCTGTGATCTCGCAGGGAGAGGCGCATTTCCTTATCCACGAGCGACGTCTCCAAGCTCCTCTCGTCCCCGTCCCAGACCAAGACTCAGGTAAAGCTTTAGGCGGCAGCTGTCACCCCTGAGGGTCCAAGCACCACCAGAAGGGAACGGTGGATAGAACGCATGGTGGCACCGGGACCCACGCCTTCCCTCTGGAGAGGGCGCCTGCCTTTGCTTACCCAGCCCCCCTCCCCTACAGCCTTCTGCAGAAACCATGGACGGGGAGCCCAGCACGAAGAAGCTGACCATCCAGAAGAAGAAGTCGGGTGACGCATCCTTGGGGACAGATGCTGGGCTGTCCCCAGGCTCCGTTGATTCTAAGTAAGTGTGGGGTTTTGGGGTGTGGGCTCAGGCCACCAGAGGACACCCAGGGTGTCCAGGTCCTCCAGTCCCGGAGCAGTCTGATCTCCTAAACTGATCACACTTTTCTCACTTTTTTTTTTTTTTTGGCCACACGGCTTGAAGGATCTTAGTTCCCTGACCAGGATTGAACCTGGGCCCTGGCAGTGAAAGCACAGAGTCCTAACCACTGAACCACCGGGAAATTCCCATAAGCCGATTGCACTTATATGAAGCTCTTTTGGGGAGACGTTCGCTTAGCAGTTCCGTGAGGAGAAACCCATGCGGAGCTCGGGTTGTGGCCACATTGGGGTGAAATGATTCCCACTGAAACCTAGAGCCAGTGTGGGTCACCTCCTCCGAGGCCACAGACAGACAGTGTCCATTTGGCTGTTTATGGAATGAGAACCAGCTCCCAGCTTCTCCATCCCCACATCCGGGAACCCCTCCTTGGTCCTTAGATAGCAAAAACTGGGCCAAGGCTCTGTCCCCAGAAAGCCTCTGCCACAGTGCTCTAGGTGGTTCACAGAGCAGAGAGGTTGGGCCCTGGGACAGGGGAGCTTTGACCCAAACTCAGGACGGGAGCCTGAGGACGGTGAGGAGCGGGCTGCAGTGGGAGGAGAGAGCCCCCTACTTTCAGGAGACCCCACCACCAAAACAAAGTACCACAAACAGGGTGTCTTCAAACAATAGGAGTTTACTCTCTTGTGGTTCTGGAGGCCGGAAGTGTGAAATCAAGGTGTGGGCAGGGCCGTGTCTCCCTCCAGAGGATCTCGGGGAGGATCCTTCCTTGCCTCTTCCAGCTTCTGGGGGCTCCAGGCATTCCTTGGCTTGTGGCTGCATCACCCCCGCCTCCAATCTCAGCCTGTGTCTTCACATGACATTCATCTCTCCCCGGTGTCTTCTCTTTTTCTGTCTCTTATAAAGACACTTGTCATCGGCTTTAGAGCGCATCTGGGTAATCCAGGATGACTCAGAATCTTGAGATCCTTCATTTAGTGTCCTAGTCCATTCAGGCTGCTGTAACAAAACACCACAGACTGACCTGGAGGCTGGCAGTCCAAGATCAAGGTGCCAGCAGATTTGGTATCTGATTGATAGACACCTTCTTGCTGTGTCCTCACATGGCAGAAGTGGTGAAGGAGCTCTCTGGGGTCTCTTATAAGAGCATTAATCCCATTCATGATGGCTCCACCCTCATGACCTAATCCCAAAGGCCCCACCCCCCCCATACCATCACACTGAGAGTTAGGCTTCAGCATACATATATGGGGGGACACATATTCAGTCCATAGCATTTAGTCACATCTGCAAAGACCATTTTCCCAGATAAGAGCATGCTTATAGGCCCCGAGGGTTAGCACATGGACATACCTTTTGGGTGGAGCCACCATTCACCCCATCACATGCCCAGTGTCCATAGTACATGATTTGCTATTTATTCTTTGAGGGTTTTTTTCCCCTAACCTTGTGCCTATAAAAAAATCTTGGGGGAGGGGACGGGGGGGGGGTAATTTTTTTAATATGCAAATGGGGTCACGCTGTGACGTCTGCTCAGCATCTCGCTCTTTTGCCGGACTCCCCTGTCAGTTCACACAGATCAACCGTATTTTTAGTGGCATCCCCTTCCAATGATAACCAAGACAAGGGCTATTTCTCATGACAGTAAGTGGACCCTTGCTTTGGCCTCACATCTGCCTTCATTTCCTGAGGCTTAAGCGGAATCCCTTACTTTGTCCTACAGATCCACGTTTAAGAGACTTTTCCTGCATAAGAACAAGGATAAGAAATACAGCCTGGAGGGCACGGAGGAGACAGAGAACACAGTACCCGGGCAAGTCGTACTGGAAGCCGCCGCCATGAAGAAGAATCTAGAAGGTTGGTCTCCCGCAGCCTCAGGGACGGACAGCAGAGCCACTGGGGCCCCTGAGGACCGTCCCCAGATGGGGCCTTGAGTCAGCTGTGGGCCAAGCCCTGGTTGCAGGGTTTTGGGACTGGTCCCCATCCCCAGAGGCGCTCTCTGGCTGCGGACCTCAGTGTGTGACAGCACAGGGTCCTGGTTCTCTGCACTTGTGACCATGCCCCAGAGGCCAACCTGAGTCCTCCCCAGGAACCCACTGCCCTTACCAGCCTCTCCTGCCTCCCGTCCCCCTCCCCAGCCCCCTCCAGCCACCAGCACCGCCACGCCACCGGCGAGAAGCACGCCAAGGAGCCAGGAGGCAAAGGGAAGAAGAACCGGAACCTCAAGATTGGCAAAATCACGGTGTCAGAGAAGTGGCGAGAGTCGGTGTTCCGCAAGATCACCAACGCCAACGAGCTCAAGTACCTGGACGAGTTCCTGCTCAACAAGGTGGGCCAGCCGGGGCCCCGGGCCTCCCCAGAGAGCCGTCTCCACCTGGCAGTTTTGCAAACCGTCACACCAAAGCCTTTATCAGGCGGGAATGGAAAGTCCAGGTCCACGGTTCCAACACACAGAAAGTTCTGGAAACCACACGCTTGTTCCTAAGTTTGGCATCAGCTGCTTTTCTGTAAAACCTGGCAGGGGTTCCTGAGAGGTCGCTTGTAGCCTACATTCATCCTGCTCGGTGGGGATGCTTACATTTTGCTACAAAACGTCTGTCTTATTATGGGGGCCGCACAGAACGTGTGGAAGCGAGTCACGCCTGCATCACCTGATTCTGGGACCCCCGCCCCTGCCGGCATCATCTAGAGCACACGTGCACGTGCACACATGGGTTGGGCGCCCAGCAGAGGCATTCTGTCCTGCAGTTCCTGCCCAGGAAGTTTGAGATCCGCTGTTGAAAGACACGTCGTTTGCTGTCTCAGAGCGCCCCTTGGGGGCGGTGGCCCACTTTCTCACACACATGAGAAAAAGGAAGCATTAGCCTCCAGAATAATCTTCCAGGCAAGGCACCTGACACACCCGAGTCCTGCCAGGCTGCTCCTGTAGGTCCTGCAACCTTTCCTTGTCCCGCCGCTCAGCTGCAGCTGACCGCGAACAAATTATTTTACTTAGAACACACTTTTACAAAATGCATTCAGTTCCAGGCAACGATTGAGCACTTAGCGTGTGAGACAGAGGTGAAGAAATCACAGCCTGCACTCAGGGTATTCATGGCCCCAGCCGCAGGCAGTCCCACAGCAAACAGTGTGGTGTTTGAGAGCTTCAGAGGGAGACAGCGGGCTGACAGGGACAGTTAAGGGGTGGAGGCATGGTGAAATGACCAGGCCATTTGAGGCAGCCCCCGTCCTGGAGCACAGCCGGGCACTGTGCGCCGGGGTGGGGCGGCTGGAAGGGCCCCAGTTAAACCAGTGTTTCTCAACCAGGGGTGAGTCTGCCCCCAGGGGACACATGGCAACGTCAGTAGATGTTTTTGGTCCTCACAAGCTACCAGCATCTGGTGGGGGAGGCCAGGGGTGCTGCTCAACACCCACAGTGAGTGATCCCCGACAATCAGGGTTGGCAAGAGGGCCGGGATGTTTCCCTGCGAGCCCAGGGGAGCCAGGGAAGGACTTGGGACAGGGCAGAGCTATGGCCGCCCAGATGCCCGGCCTGAGGTAACGTGGGGTCAGCACACCTCTCCCTTCCTCTCCAGATAAATGACCTGCGTTCCCAGAAGACTCCCATCGAGAGCTTGTTCATCGAAGCCACCGAGAAGTTCCGAAGCAACCTCAAGACCATGTATTCCGTCCCTGTACGTGGAGCCCCAGCCCCAGGGAGGGCCCCCGCGGCAAACCCCATGCCCTCCCCCGGGCACCCCCGTCTGTCGATCTCACAGAGGGTCACACCCTGCATTGCCACAGAACGGGAAGATCCATGTCGGCTACAAGGACCTGATGGAGAACTACCAGATCGTCGTGAGCAACCTGGCGGCCGAGCGCGGCGAGAAGGACACCAACCTGGTCCTCAATCTCTTCCAGTCGCTGCTGGACGAGTTCACCCGCGGGCACACCAAGAACGACTTCGAGCCTCCCAAGGTGGGTGCTACCGCTCCAGGCGAGGGAGGGTCCCGGCGCCAGGACGTCGCTGGGGTGGGGGTGTCCCCAGGGGACCCCACACAGAGCTGGCCTTTGTGCTCCCTCACAGCAGAGCAAAGCTCAGAAGAAGAAGCGGAAGCAGGAACGTGCTGTGAGTATGTGTGTTCTCGCGTGCACGCACACGGGTGTGCGCATGTCTGTGTGTGCACATGTGCACGCGGGCGGGTGTGTGTTTTCCTACCCAGCCTTAAGGGCCCCCGGTCCTGAGATGCCGCAGGCAGCGTCCCCACTGTGCGGCCCCGTGGCCACCCCGTTGGAGGTCCACCTTCCCACTCGGCCCCCCTCCCCCACTGCTGCAGGTCCAGCAGCACAACGGGCACGTGTTCGCCAGCTACCAAGTGAGCATCCCCCAGTCCTGCGAGCAGTGCCTCTCCTACATCTGGCTCATGGACAAGGCCCTGCTCTGCAGCGGTGAGTGCCCCTCGCCCACTGACCACCCCCCCTCAGGCCCCCCGACTCCCACCGCACAACCCTTGACCCCCCACCATGTCCCCAACCCCTCACGGGGCACCCGGGCCTTCACCCCAGCTACAGGGTTGATCCTCCCAGAGCACTGCCCCTCACCACAGGGGCAGTAAGGCCGCACCTCACCCACTCAAACGCCCCGCTGTCACGCTGGGACAGAGGCCAGTCCTCAACTGACCCCCAGGCCCCCCCACCAACTCCGCAGCCTCCCCTCTGCACGCCTACCTGGGCAAGTCACCCTGGGCTGTATCTCCGGGTCTTTGTTCATGCTGCTCTCGCTGCCTGAAGTGCCAGCCCCTCCCTCATGTGCCAGACGAGGCCAGTCAGTCCCCACAGGGACCCTGAGAGCCAGGTGCAGCCCAGGGGGAGCCAGCCGGCCCCCAGTCAGGCAGCCAGGAGGTGGCCAAGGCCGGGTGGGAACCAGTCAGCCCCCAGGGGCCCAGGCTGGGTCAGGAGTCCTCTAGCACTGCAGTTTTCCCACCAGGACCAGTCAGGGTTGGCTTTCTTTTCGGGCCAGGGTAACCTCTCCCCTTGGCCCCTGTGTGAGGAGCAGCCCGCCACTCCGTGTCCATCGTAAATACCCAGGCAGTTGTCACTGTCCTGAGACACGGGGACAGGCGGCCACGGGACCCATGGGTCCCCGATGCGCCATCAGTGACCGCCCTCTCCCTCTCCCCCACCATGACCTCCTAGTGTGCAAGATGACCTGCCACAAGAAGTGTGTGCACAAGATCCAGACCTACTGCTCTTACACAAGTGGGAAGGTGAGCCCGCTGGGCCCGGGAACTTTCCAGAACACCTGGGGGAGGCCGTTCCGAGAGCTGTGGAGGAGAAGGGTGTGCTAGGTGCAAGGCCAAGGCCGGGTGTCAGGTGGGAGCACGGCGCTGGTGGGAGGGGCTGGTCCCGAAGCAGAGCGCACTCCGGTCCTGTCAGAGCCCCCAGAGGGCCCCCCAAAGCTGGGGCCAGGCTTGTGTGTGCACCCCAGGCCTTCAGGTGGAAGGAAACCCCTACCCTGCACGAGGGAGGCGGGGTCCTACGGGCTGGCACAAGCCAGGATCAGCTGGGTGGAGGGGACTGTGGCACTTCACACAGGGACCCCCTGCCAGCAGCCATCCGGGGACCTCCACAGCCCAGCACCTCTGGCAGCCGTGCAAGAGAGGATGAGGAGCAGCGGGGGCGGTGGCCACAGAGGAAGCCGGGCTTGCGGGGGGGGGCGGTGACAGGGAGGACAACCAGCCCAGGCCTGACCCTCACCCCCATCCCCGTCGTCGCAGATCGAGCCAGGCACTGAGCCGGGCCACTTTGGCGTGTGCGTGGACAGCCTGACCAGCGACAAGGTCTCAGTGCCCATCGTGCTGGAGAAGCTTCTGGAACACGTGGAGATGCACGGCTTGTACACCGAGGGCCTCTACCGCAAGTCGGGTGCCGCCAACCGCACGAGGGAGCTCCGGCAGGCGCTGCAGACAGGTGGGTGCTGCGGACAGGTAGGTGTCAAGGGCAGGAGGGCACCGCGTGGGGCTCCAGGCTCAGCCCTCCTGCCTTCCCCGAGCTCACCGGCCGCCGCGCCCTCCCCACAGACCCCACGGCAGTCAAACTGGAGAACTTTCCCATCCACGCCATCACCGGGGTGCTCAAGCAGTGGCTGCGGGAGCTGCCCGAGCCCCTCATGACCTTCGCCCAGTACGGCGACTTCCTCCGCGCTGTCGGTGAGTCCCACTGTGGCGAGAGCCGGCAGGTGGTCGAGGTCGGGGCTCAGAGCCTCGAGCACGTGCTGTGGCCGGTCAGGGAGGACGGACCCCCGTGCCCCCAGCTGAGAAACCGGGCCCCAGACAGTAGGAGGCTCCCCGGTGCCCTGGGGCCTGTCGGGTGAGGGCCGCAGGGAGCTGACCCCCAGGACCCTCCTAGAGCTGCCAGAGAAGCAGGAGCAGCTGGCCGCCATCTACGCCGTCCTGGAGCACCTGCCAGAAGCCAACCACAACTCCTTGGAGAGGCTCATCTTCCACCTGGTCAAGCAAGTGCCTGCCCTCCTATTGCCCCGCTCTCAGGGGGGTGGGGTCCCAGCAAGAGCCCCCCCCCCCCACGGCGTTCCTGGG
>NW_020175432.1:1918730-1929462 GCF_003031525.2 Neophocaena asiaeorientalis asiaeorientalis
CCTCGGGCTGGCGTTCTCTGGTGGCTCCACACCAGGATGTGAGCCCATACTGGGGGGGCCAGAAGGGGGCCCCCGGCTTCTTCGTGGCGCCTCTCCACCCTGCAGGAGCGAGCGTTTCTCACATCCCGGTTGCAGCAGCACTTTCCCGGGATCTGGACTCTGGTCTTGGGGCTCCCTGTGGCCACCCCCTAACTGCCGCTCGCTCCACAGGGTGGCCCTGCTTGAGGACGTGAACCGAATGTCACCCAGTGCTCTGGCCATCATCTTTGCGCCCTGCCTCCTGCGCTGCCCCGACAACTCGGACCCGCTGACCAGCATGAAGGATGTCCTCAAAATCACCACGTGAGTACCAGGACCGGCTGGCCGCCACCCCGCAACATGCACTCAGGGCAGCCGAGCCAGGGATCCCACAAACGAAAGAGGAGAGCCCTCTCCAGAATCCTGGGACTGGCCTGGCCTCGGTAGTGTGTAAATGTGTCTGCAGAGGAAAGTCTAGAAGAACATAGCCCGATCACAACGGCCCCGGGAGGTGTCCCGAGCACTGGGGTCCTGGGTAAACTTCGTTTGGTCTCCCCACCCTTCTTTCTTTTCTAATGAACACACATGACTTTTGTACTAAAACCGAACTTCTAATGAAGTCTGCATGTGCGCTGGCTGCTGTGAGCGGTGAGCAGGGCTCTTCTGACAGACAAGGGACAAGAAGCAGCCTGGCCTCTTGGTGGCATCGTAGGGCTCACACATGCCCAGACCCAGGTGGAGACCTGGCAGCATCTCCTCAAACAGCAAGAGCATCACTTCTGAGTTCTCTTGAGGGTGAAAAGCCAAAAAAGGGGAGAAATCCCTCGTCCTCTGTCCAGGATGCGGGGCAGATGGTGAAGCCCCACATTCCCAGCCTCTGGGAGCAGTGAGAGCCTGCAGCAAACAGAAGCAGTTGTCTCAAGGTTCCTTCTTCCCCGCAAACGATCTCTGAAAGTTCTCAGAAAGTGCCTCAAGGGAATTCCCTGGTGGTCCAGCGGTTAGGACTCCGTGCTCCCAATGCAGGGGGCCCAGGTTCGATCCCTGGTCAGGGAACTAGATCCCACATGCATGCCACAACTAAGATCCCACATGCCGCAACTGAGACCCGATGCAGCCAAATAAATAAATTTTTTTTAGAAAACACGAAAAACAGGAAGTGCCTCAAAAGAACTCAGAAAGGGACTTCCCTGGTGGTCCAGTGGTTAGGACTCCGTGCGTCCACTGCAGGGGGCACGGGTTCGATCCCTGGTTGGGAAATTAAGATCCCGCATGCCTCGCAGCACACCCAAAATATAAAAATTAATTAAGAGAAAAAAAAAGAAACTCAGAAGGAGGTCAGCAGACATCCATCACTAAAAGGACAGTGTTTAGACTTCGAGTTGTAAAAATAAGAACCTGTCACCCAAGGCGGTTTCAGGAGGCAAAACACAGGAAGGCCTGAGGGCTACGCCTGACAGTGCACACCCCACACCCCGGGCCACACTCAAGAGATCAGTGAACAGCTAGCTGCTGGTAGGCAGAGTGGAGGAGAGTCCATTGTGGCCCTGACATTACCTGGGCAGCGGTATGCTGTTGACAGATTTGCTTCCAGCATGTTCCTTGGGTTCTTTTGTTTTCTTATGTGGTCATGACAATGGGAAACCTGAGTCATGACTGCCTCTTCATCCAGGCTGAGTCCATCCGGTCCCACCACACCCTCCCTGCCTCGGTACTGACCACTGAGGCTGGCCCTGACCACTGAGCACATGTGCCTTGGGTCACAGTGCAGTTTTAGAGCCCTTGGGGCCAGCTGCCTGCAGCCCCTGGGACAAATCACCCAACCTCCATGGTACTGTACTTCCTCCTTCAAACAAGGAGGCTTATTAAGACAAGGATTCAGGCTCAGAGAGGTGGGGTGAGCTACACGAGGTCACACAGTGAGTGAACTGGGGCCACGATGGGAGCCACAGCCATGTCCGTGGCCCTGCCTGGTCTCTGGGTCTCTGTCTCAGCTACCATGCCCCAGTCTCGGGCCAGCATCTCCCTAGATGCAGGCCCCCATGTTGACCGTACCCCCCAAGGCGGTAGCTGAGTCGCCTTCTCCACAGGTGCGTGGAGATGCTGATCAAAGAACAGATGAGGAAGTACAAAGTGAAGATGGAGGAGATCACCCAGCTGGAGGCTGCCGAGAGCATCGCCTTCCGGAGGCTCTCTCTTCTGCGACAAAACGCTGTGAGCAACGCAGGGTGGGGCTTCGGTGGGGGCGGGGCCTTGTGGGAGTGGGGACCGGTGGGCGGGGTTTGGACATTGGGCGGGGTCTCACTTATCCGTCGAGCACACTCTCCCAGCACACCCTGGGCCACCGGCAGCCTGACCTGGGGCCTCGTGGCAGCATGTTTAGGGGCTGATTCCTCACCTAGGCCAAAAGACCACCATCCTAGCTCAGCCTCAAGGCCAGCTGCCGCTCTCAGCAGTGGTGGTCCTGGTCATCCTCCAGCCATGTCCCGGGCTGACCTGGGCCCTGCCCACAGGGGAACGTTGCCACAGCAGAAGTGGCCTCACAGTGGGGGGTAGAGGGATAAGGGGCCCGTCCCGGGCTCCTGTGGGAGGATCCTGTCCTTGTCCCGACAGTCAGACATGGCCTTATGCTCATGACTAGCGCCTGCCTGTGCCCTGGTCATGGCCCTGTGTGGTCACCCACTCTTCATCTCTCCCCCAGCCCTGGCCTCTCAAACTGGGGTTTTCGTCTCCTTATGAGGGGGTCCTGGTATGTACACGTACGGTGGGTCCTCCTCGCATGTCTCCCGGTGCGGTGCATGCTGGGGTTCCTCTCAACCCCTAGGGTCCTCATAGGATAGACCAAGCGTGTCCTAACCTTCTGGAAGTGCATGCTGGGGGAAACCCATTGCCTGTTGATTGCCTGTGCTGAAGATGACTAATGAGCCACGTGCCGGCCACTCGGTCCCTGCATGATCCCCAGAGAAGCCTCTCTAAGCCTAGCCATCCGTGTCAGAACTAACCTCCCCCGGAGCTGCTTGCACCACCCTCTCTCCATCCACAAGCACTGACCCCCACCCACCCAGAGGGGCTGGCCAGACCTGCCGCTTCTCTTTGCAGATCAAGAACCCCAAGACCCGGATGAGCAGCAGCGGTGGCCTGGAGGAGCTGGGGGTGCTGCCAGAGGAGGAAGTGGCCGGCGGTGAAGAGGATCGTGAGAAAGAGATCCTAATTGAGCGGATCCAGTCCATCAAGGAGGAGAAGCAAGTGTCTCTCCGAACCCTTGCCACACTCGGCCGCCCTGTCCAGCCCCCATCCACTGCCCCACCCCCCCACTATAGGGAATCTGGCTGTTAGGAAGCTAATGGGCTAGGCTCAGTCCCGCGGTCCAGTGCCCACCTCACGGGGTGCTGCTGTCCTAAAACACAGCCTAAGCTCGTTAAACCCCTGGCTTGACCACAGGGAATCACAGTGGCCCATAGGGAGAGAAGGGAAACAGACGGGTGATGCCTGAACTTTGTCTTAAAGTTGGCCTTAGCTAGGGCGATCCACCAGTTTGTTGTCCGGTCAAGATGGAAGTATGAATAGAGATGCTGTTTAAAAATTATGCCAGGAGAACAGGTGTAATCCAGGCCCCCTGGGCATCCTAGTCTTAGGAATAGGGTAGGGCACTCCAGGCAGAGGGAACAACGTGTGCAAAGGTCCTGAGGCAGGAGCCCCTCACTAGCTGAGTACTAGGCCAGATGCCTGGCTTCCCTCAGCAGCCTGACACCTTCCTCACATGACCTTCACTGAGTCAGGGGCATTTTGGGTCAGGTGTGCTTTTGGGGTTGGGTTTCGGGTGCTGGGAGCAGGGAGTCCCCTCCAGGACCAGGATGACCTACTCTGTCCCCTACTGGCCTGGCACTTTTCCGTGGGGGCAGTCTTCCACCATGGAACAGCCTTGGACACTGTGACCCTCTCATCCCCAGGGAGGACATCACGTACCGGCTGCCAGAGCTGGACCCTCGGGGCTCCGATGAAGAGAACCTGGACTCAGAGACATCAGCTAGCACCGAGAGCCTGTTGGAAGAGCGGGCTGGGCGGGGGGCCTCGGAAGGTCAGTATTAAGGTAGCGTCTGCTTTTTTCCTTCCCATGTCCACACCCAGCAGGCCCCCGGGCGAGGGTCCGTCTGCCGGCCCTGAAGCTGCAGTAACCCTGCCATCTGTCTCTCAAAAGGGCCCCTCGCGCCTGCTCTCCCCTGCCCCAGCGCACCCACCCCGAGCCCCCTCCCCGAGGCGGCCGCCCCTCCTCGACGAAGGCCGTCGTCCTTCATGACGGTTAGAGTGAAGACCCCCCGGCGGACCCCCATCATGCCCACGGCCAACATCAAGCTCCCACCCGGCCTGCCCTCCTATCTCCCTGGCCGGGCACCAGGTGCCCAGGAAGCTGCCACCCTGGTGAGGCGCCGAGAGCCACCTGCTCGCCGCCCAGACCAGGTACACTCTGTGTATATCACACCCGGCACTCACCTGCCCACTCAGGGCCCTCGGGAGCCCCTGGACAAGGACGACGGGCCACCTGGGACCAAGCGGAGGTACTCGGACCCCCCAACCTACTGCCTGCCCCCTGCCTCGGGCCAGGCCAACGGCTGAGGGCCCACAGCTGTCAGAGTCCGCATATCCAAGGACGGCCCGGTGCCAGAGCTCCAGAGCCAGCATTCAGTGGTCTGAGAAGGATCCGGAATGAAAAGCTCCAAGAGTGATATGAGGTGGGCACCGACTCCAAGTGAGTGCAGGCAGGGAGAGGCCGGCTGAGGCCCGGCTGCCCTTGCTGAGCCCCTACATCGCACAGAGTTGCCCGCCCAGAGCACTGAATCATGGCGGGCAGCCTGGCATCTCCCAGCTCCCCTTTTGTACGTTTTTCTGGTCACTGTTTCTTTGGGCGTGGTTTACATAACTTTAAACTGTAACAGCCTTAACAGAAGACCAAATTGTTTTTTTATATGTGTATGTACAAACTTTTATATTAACGCCCTGCATCTCCCTTATAACCTGGACGTGAGTCTTCAGAGTAAAGGCCACACAGCCGCGAAGCTTTGGAGGCTCAGACCCACACTGAGGGACAGCTCGGGGGACAGTCTGAGGGCTAGGACCCTGCACAAGGGGTTTGGACACTTGTGGCCCCTGACTGCCCCAAGTCTGTCTTGGACTCGTATTCTGGCCCGGCAGTGGCCACCTGGCCGACGTGCATTCGAGGGAACAGTGAGCCTTCCGTAGTGATCAAGACTGTTGGCTGGAGCCAGGACACGAGGTGGTAGGCAGCCTCCACTCCAGGCACTACAGACCTCACATCCCAGGGAGACTCGAAGGTGGCCATCACTCCTTGGTCCACTGTGCCCTGGACACAGGAGGCTGGAGGAGGCCACCCTTGGCACTGCCCGCCCCATGTGGCAGAACAGGAGCCCACAACTCAGGACCACTCATGGGTGGGGAGGGCAAGGCCTGGAGTTGTATGTCCCTACAAGTCTACAGTGGCAGCCTGGACATCTGGCATCTCCGGAGCGGGGCTCCCCTCTTAGGCTCAGCCCACTCTCCAGACACCTGGACACATGGCCCCAGACCTGGAACAAGAGGCACCCACAGGCCATGTGAAATTAAAAAAAAAAAGTGCCTGAGAAGTGTCTGCATGCAGTTCCTATTCAGGCCAGCTCCGGGCTGAAAAAGCAGGGGTTGGCAGGTGGGGGTCAGCCCTGCGGCCTCAGCCAAGAGGGGTACAGGGCAGGGATTGGGCCCCTTGCCTGGAAAGAGCTGCCTTGTTCCTCCAACCGACTTTGCTCTTTGTTTGCTGGAATTTCACACATACTTTTCACACAAGGGATGTGGGCTTTGCTGGAAGTTCTTTTTATTGATCCAGAAAGCTGGGAAAGCAGGCAGCTCCTGGCAGAGCTACATTCAGTGAGGAGAGCCTGCTGTCCTGGGAGCTGCCTCCTGCCACACCTAGCCTCTCCCCAGCTGGGGCTTAAATGTCAACACTCCCAGGCCGGGGCACGAACCCGCGTCCCCTGCATCGGCAAGCGGACTCTCAACCACTGCGCCACCAGGGAAGCCCTGGAAGTTCTTTTTATTGATCCAGAAAGCTGGGAAAGCAGGCAGCTCCTGGCAGAGCTACATTCAGTGAGGAGAGCCTGCTGTCCTGGGAGCTGCCTCCTGCCACACCTAGCCTCTCCCCAGCTGGGGCTTAAATGTCAACTGATGGGGCCATCCGCCGTGGGTGGGGCGTGGGGAGTCAGTCCTGGTGGACCCACTACAACCAGAAGCAACACTACCACCACCACCACGCCCAACCACCACAGAAGAGCTCCCAGGTTACAACCAGATGGGCAGTTGTGGGAACTGGCTGGCAGGTGGGTCCTCTGGGGCGGGGGAGATGGAGACCATGACAAACCGGAGTTTCAATGGCACATGCAAGGAAGAGTTGGTGGGCTAGTCCAAGGCCACACAGCTGGGGTGGGGCAGCGCTGGGATTCAGACCCTGCCCTGTCTGCCTGTAGAGCCCCCCCTTTATCAACGCCCTGAGTTTGGTCTCATCCATGGTACGTTACAGGGCACCAGGCCCACCGGTGTGACCTGGACACAGGTGACCTGAAGGATGGGGAGATGGTTAAGGGCTGCATGCCAGGCTTCAGTCCCTGTGAAGCCCCCATCCTCACCCTGTCCACTCCAGGAGGGAGGACTCGAACAAGGGGCCTTGGCTTCCTGGGGACGCAGTGGGGGGGGTTCCGTCCATGGGGGTCTGGGCATTGGGGGTGACCTCTCACTCTCAGGTTTAGCCCATGTCACTGCCACACTGCCAGTTTCCCAAGGGAGGAGACAGGTCCAGAAAAACTTAAGAAATTCGTAGAAGGCCACGGTGGGAGGTGGAGTCAGAGTCAGGGCTGGGACGGGATATCACAGCTGCAAAAGTTTGGAAATCATAGCCCGTAAGTCTCGGATTCCTAAATCCCAGGTCAGAGCCTCTCCCCCAGGAGAATCTCCCCGAGGCTACCTGGATGCGGAAGAGCTCAGTGTGGGAAGAACTCAGGAAGGAGTGGGGAGCGGGGGAGGAATTTTGAGCAGGGGGTAAGTAATGAGCATGTCACGCGTTGCACGTGGGCCTGAAACGAAGGACTCGACCCTTTCAGCCCTTCCGGAAGGGTTAAGGTGCTCGCGAGGATAAGCAAGCGATTGAGTCCTGAGTAAATACGGACTGGATGGCGCCTCTAATTGAAACAAGACAAGACTGAAAGAGCAAACGCCCAAACAAGAACGAGAGAGCCCCAAATAAGAATGAGAGAGCAAACCGGGAACTTCCGCCCGGAAGGAGGCCAACGAAAGACACTTCCGCCATCTCTTAAGATGGCGCCGGCGGAAGAGGCGGGTAACCGCTGGGTGGTGATGGCAGCGTCGAGGCTGGAGCTGAACCTGGTGCGGCTGTTGTGCCGCTGTGAGGCGATGGCAGCAGAGAAGCGGGACCCGGACGAGTGGCGTCTAGAAAAGGTGAGGGAAGCCCGTGTGTCCGCGTAGAGCCCGAATCCCGGAGGGTGGTCCCCGCAGCCGGAGGCCACCGGGCCCGACTCCCCCACCCCGCCAGCCAGTGAGGCCACGCTCCTTCCGGTTGGCTCCGCCACGTCCGTTTGCGCTGCTCCCCCGCCTCCTCCCTGGGGCTCAGCTGGTCCCGCCTCCTTGATACTTGGCTCCTCCCGTCCCAGCCCCGCCCCCGACCTGGCCCCGCCCCTTGGTGGCTCTAATCCCTTTGAGCCCGACGGTGGTCGGGGGCACTGGGCTGACACCCCACTTTTCGTCCCCAGTACGTGGGAGCCCTCGAGGACATGCTGCAGGCCCTGAAGGCACAGGCGAGGTGAGTGCAGGCGGCCACAAGTGTTCAAATCCGGGGCAGGGAGTAGAGTCCGGAATCCCTGGTCTCCAGTCCCTCCCTGCTAAGACCCTTCCCTGAACTGGGGACAGTGGGCAGGTTTTCTGTTTCCTCTTTTCCCCTTCCAGCAAACCGGCCTCCGAGGTGATCAATGAATATTCTCGCAAGGTAGATTTTCTGAAGGGGATGCTGCAGGCAGAGAAGCTAGTGAGTAAGGGGCACCTCTGTCTCCTCAGCCTTCATCATGCTCATCTGGGACCTGCCCCTCTGGTGACCCCTCTGCCCTCTTCTGCAGACCTCCTCCTCAGAGAAGGCACTAGCCAACCAGTTCCTGGCCCCTGGCCGAGTACCAACTACAGCCAGGGAACGGGTACCTGCCACGAAGACAGTACACCTACAGTCACGGGCACGGTACACCAGTGAGATGCGGAGTGAGCTACTAGGAACGGTAGGGCTCCCCCCGTGGTCCCTGGGAAGCTTTGGTTGGGGACAGGAGTTCAGTGCCTGGGGGTGGCCAGAACAACAAATACTGTCAGGTGCAGGGATCCTAGGGGGCCCAACAGACTCTGCCCTGGACCATCAGAGAAAGCTTCCCAACAGAGAGGCACTGCAGCCAGGGCTTTGCTAGATGAATAAGAGTGTTGGTACAAGGCAAAAAAATGGCACATCTCTGCTTAAGCCCCAGAGTTGGCCAGAGTAAGGTTTGGCCTCTGCCTCGCCACACACAGATGAGTTTTTTCATCTGTAAAATAGGATGACAAATGCCTCTATGAGCACTTTATGTGGATCAGCTAAACCCTGCAAAATATGAGCTATTGTTTTCAGTTTAAAGATGAGAAAACTGGGCTTCCCTCGTGGCGCAGTGGTTGAGAGTCCGCCTGCCGATGCAGGGGACACGGGTTCGTGCCCCGGTCCGGGAAGATATCCCGCATGCCGCAGAGCGGCTGGGCCCGTGAGCCATGGCCGCTGAGCCTGCGCGTCCGGAGCCTGTGCTCCGCAACGGGAGAGGCCACAACAGTGATGAGGCCCGCGTACCGCAAAAAAAAAAAAAAGATGAGAAAACGGAGGCTCAGAGGGCACAGGACTTGTCCAGGGTCCTGACTGAGGGTGGGGAGTTTCTGGGAGCAGAGAGAACAGGTCTGGGGGCATGGCAAGGTGGGTGACTTCGTGCCTCTCCTTTTTTCCCACAGGACTCTAGTGAAGGTGAGTCATCCTGAGCAGAACAGGACTCAAGGCCTGGGACAGACATGTGTCCTTGCTGCCCCACACCTCACGCCTAACCTGGCTCCCACAGGGTCTTCCACAGCCCAGGGAGAGTGTTTCCAGGGGCATTACCGGGTTATGCTTGGAAGCGGTGCTAGGACAGAGGAGGGACCCCCAGAGGAAACAAAGTTGGACACTCCCAGCCCAAGGGGCCAAGGCTGGCTAGAGGGAAGGACTTGGGACCTGGGGGAGCCCGAATGAGGAAAACCTCCTAGAAGGGAATACTCTGAAGCCTGATCAGGAGCCCGCCCACTGGGGAGCAGACAAGATGAGAAACGGCATTATGAGTAGCAGACACATCCCAGGCAGTGGTCAGGAAGCTGGAAAACAACAAACCAATTCTCTCCTTCTTCCTGCTTGGCCTGTTTTGCTTCCAGAGCCTGAACTGGATGTGAGGAAGAGAATGTGAGTATCTTCAGCGCTTGGGCAGCATTGGGGGCAGGGTGGTTGGACAGACCTTGGGCCACTAAAGCGTCACCACGAAGCATCTAAACCACCAATCAGGGAGTTCCCCAGCAGTCCAGTGGTTAGGACTCCATGCTCTCACTGCCAAGGGCCCAGGTTCAATCCCTGGTCAGGGAACTAAGATCCCACAAGATGTGCAGCATGGCCAAAAATTTAAATTAAAATTAAATTAAAATTAAAAAAATAAACCAATCAAAGGCCACTTCTGAGGATGCTCTTCCCAGAAACCAAGGCAAAAAAGGGGAAACAGCCCCAAGCAGGGCAGTGGCTGGAACCACAACCTCTGGGTTCCTTGAGAACATGTTAGTTTCTTCCCTCCTCCCCCCACACCCACTCCTACCCACCTGTCTATCCATCTGTGGGGTCAGTGGGGTCTCAGGGCCCAGGCCAGGGGATGAGAAGCAGTCAGCAGCGGAGCTAGACCTCGTCCTGCAGCGACACCAGAACCTCCAGGAGAAGCTGGCGGAGGAGATGCTAGGCCTGGCACGGAGCCTCAAGACGCACACACTGGCTGCCCAGAGTGTCCTCAAGAAGGACAGCCAGGTATGAGGACTCTGGGAACTCTAAAGCTTCTGCCCTGGGGCATCAGAGAAGACTTCCCAGCAGAAGGTCTCTATGGCTGGGGCTTGAATGGATGAATAGGAGTTTGGCAGAAGGCAAAAATAGCATTCCCAGCAGAGGAAACAGCACTAGCAAGGGCCAAGAGGTGTAGATTTGCTCCAGTACAGTAGGAGGAGGCCACACTTGGACCCAGTCCTGTTGACATTCTCCCCACCTCACCCTCAGACCCTGTCGCACTCACTCAAGATGGCCGACCAGAACCTGGAGAAGCTGAAGACAGAATCTGAGCGGCTGGAGCAGCACACACAGAAGTCAGTCAACTGGCTCCTCTGGGCCATGCTTATCATCGTCTGCTTCATCTTCATCGGCATGATCCTCTTCATCCGTATCATGCCCAAACTCAAATAAAGACCTGGCCTGGCCCGCCTCACCTGTCCTCTCTCTGCCCTCCACCCCTGTCCAGGGGAACCTTTGGGGTGGGCAACGTGATGGGAAGGCCCTTGGTGCCCCTGAGAGCCACAGAGAGCACATGAACAGGGGAGGAAGGATGTCAGG
>NW_020175432.1:1929587-1938062 GCF_003031525.2 Neophocaena asiaeorientalis asiaeorientalis
CAAAGCTACCTCCCCTTCCCCCCTGGTACCTACCTCACACTGGACAAGGCAGGGCCCCTAGAGGCCCCACGAGCTCCCAATCTGATAGAGCCAGAGTCAAACACATACCTGTGGGGTCAGAGCAAGGTCTGGAGGGTGGGGGAGGAGTGGGGCCATGCGTGGAGGCCAGCTTGGAGGAGGGGTGTTAGTGCTGGGCCTTCCTTGGGATTGAAAGTGATAATTCAGAGACAAGGCTTAGCCCACCCACTGCCACAGCCTAAGATCTTAGGGCATTGCAGATGCTTCACACAGTCATTCAGCAAACACATGAGAATCAGTGGAGACCCTGCCCTGCCCAGGTCATAGTCTGATCACTTCAGACAAGAACTGGGTGGGCATTGGAGTTGGGACCCTGGAAGGGATTATTGAGCACGAGTCCAGGGGAACTGTGGGTCCTCCGCTCTGCTTACCCCCACTCCAGATGTCATGGGCAAAGTCTGTCAGGGGGGTGACTGAGGGAGCTTGGGAAGGAAGAGTGGACAGGAGGTGTCTGTCCCAAACCATGGGAGCATGACATGCAGGGAGTTGCCCATGTGGACCCCACCCCCACCCCACCCCCAAAACCACCAGGAAGAGCTTTTAAAAACTCTAGTGGCAGTTTTTAAAGCTTTTCTGAAAGCTCTAGTGGCAACTTTTGAAAAATAGATCATAAGAAGGAGGCTCATGCTTGTGACTCAGGGATGGTTCATTATTAGGAAGCATTAGTGGCCACATTAATGCACCAGGAAACAAAAATCATAGGGTGAAATGGTACTTTGTACTGTTCACAGCATCCATTACTCAAAGTCTCTTAATTAAAAATAAGGAATAGATGGATGTTTTCCTCACTGAACTGAAAAACCTCAAGCCAAAGGCAGTGTTGAGTTTAACGGGCAAATATTCGAAGTTTTGCCATCAAAGTGAAGAAAGTGAGGTGGGGATGGGGGGGTGCCCACGGTCCACCCACCCCCTCCCTTGATTTAATATTGTCTGGAGATGCTAGTCGATGAAACTAGACAAGAAAAATGAAATTTTAAAATGAGAAAAGAGGTAAAATTATTTGTAGATAATGCAACTGTCTATATAAAATATCCAAGCAAACTAACAAAAAGCTATTTCAATAAGAGAATTTAGTAAACTAGCAAGGGACTTAATGAATATTTAAATTAGTCTACTATATGCAAAAAAAATAGCTGCAAAATATATTGGAAGATACCATTTATAATAGTAAAAGATACACTATCTGGTTAAATTAACATCCTTGATATACAGAAAGCTCCTAAAAATCAAAAAGAAAGAAAAAAAAAGACTTGCAGGAAATAGGAAAAGAAATACAAATGGTTTCTGAATTTTTTCACACACCATATTAGATTAGGCAAGATTTAAAACTTTGAAAGTACACTTACAGGAAACTGTGATACCAATGAGTTTGCAAAGGTTGTGGGAAAACCAGCTGATTAGAGCATCAATGGCACAACCTCACTGAGGAAAAACTTGACAGTATTTTTCCAAATTAAAATACACAGGTCCCTTTTGCCAGGGCAATTCTGGGCAATTCCACTTCTAGGAGTTCCACATAATCCTCCACAATCGGCCAAAGAAATGTGCACTTGAATCTTTTTTCTACAGTATTGTCTGTAGTGAGGAAAATGTGTCATTGAATTAGAATCTCTCTGGAAGGAGACACAATTAACTGCTGCCTCTGGAGACAAGGGTGGGTGAGAAATTCACTTTGCCCTACGCCTGTTTTCTATCTGAATTTTCTAAACATGCCTCCAATAATTATTTAAAGAAATATTTTTAAAATATAACCGCTGGAAAAAATACATATAACCAATGAGTAAATAGATAAATACAAGTTCTCCAAAACCACCAGTTTTTCAGACTGAGGGTCGGAAAGGGTGGGTCACCAGCCCCAAACACAGGTAGCGGTGGTCTCTGTTGGACTCTGGGCAAGGGTGCGGTTCCACTTTCAGGTTTGCCAAACCCCGCCCCCTTGCCGCCAGCCCCGCCCTATACCGCCAGGCCCCGCCCCCGACCTGCGGAGCGACCCAGCCAGTTGAGTCCAGCCTTTAGTTAATGCACTACACGGACTCGAGCGCCTCTCTTCGGGAGCGGACCCAGACTCGGAGCCCCATACGCTGGGACAGGTGACCCCGGGAGGGAGTGGTTCTTGCGGCCTGCTGCAGGGCCGGAGATGCCGGGGGTCTTCTCGGGGGCGGTGTCCACGGGCTCCACATACGCCTGCGGCCTAGGTTGCGGCCGCGCAGGGGTTAACGCGGGCCAATCCTGGGCTGCGTGGTGACGTAACGGTTCATAGCGCTCTTTCGGGTTACGCACTGGGGGCGGGGTCTGGGGGGGGATCTCTGAAGGCCAATGGCGTGCGTCTATGCAAATAAGGGCGGAGCTGGAGAACGCGCAGTTGGTGGAGAATTGGCCGCTCCGTGAGCAGCTTCCCCGTGAGTCCTCCCACCTTACCCTCCTCCAATCGCATCCTCCTCCTGTGTCCACAGTCCGCCCGCCGACCACTCCCGCCACGCGCGGGCCACGACTCCCCCCGCAGGGCCCGCCCACCGGTGCGGGGACGCCCGAGCGGCACCACCCCGAAGCCGATGCCCACCCGGGAGGCCCCGCAGACCCGCGGCTCCCGGGGGAACTTGCAAACCCGCCCTCCTGGCCCTGGTCCCCCGGTGAGTCTGAACGGGAGGAATGTCCCCAGGCTGAGCCTAGGCAAAGGATACATTCCCCCCTGTATAATGGATCCCGGCTGACCCTCGTTAACTCCAAACCGTGATTCCTGCGGCATCTGCAGCGACTGGTGCCTGGAGGCCTCGAACCCAGCGCGCCCCGCCCTCTGTGCCAGCCTCAGCCCGGAGCACACGGGACAAGGCCCAAGAAGATTGTATTTGAGGATGAGCTGCCCTCCCGGACCCTCCTGGGCTCCAAGAAGCCTGTTAGAGCCGTCCCCGGGGAACATGTGCCTAGGCCCCACCCCGTGCCTGACTATGAGCTGTGAGTGCCCCCCTGTGGTTCCTGACTTCAGGGAACATGGAAGGAGCACTGAGGCTGGGGCTTTGACAAGTGAATAAGAGTTTTACCAAATAGTAAACAGAGAAAAAGGGCATTTGGGGCTAGGAACCCAACATGGACAAAGAAAAATTACACTGATTGGGGAAAAGGGAGGAATTCTTTACACTCATACTCTGACCCCCTGTCAACCTGGTAGTAAGTATCCACCAGTGAGCAACGAGAAGGATCGGAGCCGCTATGCTGCAGTGTTCCAGGACCAGTACCCAGAGTTCTTGGAGCTTCAGCAGGAGGTGGGCTCTGCACAGGCAAAGCTCCAGCAGCTGGAGGCCCTGCTGAACTCACTGCCCCCACCCCGAAGCCAGGTTAGCACCCAGGTGGAAACCCCCATCCTACAACCCTTCCAGGTAGCCCAGGCCTCCGGAAACCCACTGGGTTCAGATCTCTGGGCCTCTTCCTCCTCCAGGCTGGGCAGGCACCACAGCACATAGGCCAAGATCAGCCCTTGACAAGGTCCACTTTGTCTGAGCCTCAGTTTCCCCATCCCTCCTTGGGTCCTGTGCTCCCTGAGCACCCCCTTCCTTCTCCTTTGGCAGAAGGAGGCCCATGTTGCTGCCCGTGTCTGGAGGGAATTTGAGAAGAAGCAGTTGGTGAGTCATGCCTCTTGAATCCTACAGCCTGTCCTTTGCACCCCCCTACACATACACACACACACACACACACACACACACACACACACACACTCTCCCAGGAAGCTGGGACACTGGTGCCTGCCCAGTTTCAAGGAAAGAAAACTGAGGCTCAGAGAGGAAAATGCAAAAGGTCAAGCAGCTTGAGAGCCATAGGCCAGACTGCCACAAGGACTTACCTGGATCTTGCCCTGCTCAGGACCCCAGCTTCCTGGACAAGCAGGCTCGCTGCCACTACCTGAAGGGCAAACTAAGGCACCTCAAGACTCAGATCCAGAAATTCGATGACCAAGGAGACAGCGAGGGCTCTGTGTACTTCTGAGTGTCCTGGCAAACAGGCAGAGGGAAACACTGGAGTCGGGGTGCCACCGTGCCCTTGCTTCTCTTCCTACCTCCTGGCCTTAGCTCTTGCTATTGCCCCGCCTGGGGTAGCCGTCCCTGATTTCAGATGCCTTCGCCCTTGAGGCTGAGATCTGATGGTCCCTCCTCCAGGAAGGCTTCTCAGGACCTCCTCCAGGACCCCCATGGAGATCCCAGATCTCAGCCCATCCCCTGGAAGAGGTCCTGCTCTTCATCCCAGTGGAATAAACACTTATTAAATACCGACTGTGTACAGCTGCTTGAAACTCCTGATTTCACTCGTTGTCACCAAAAAATTGTTCTTCCATTTTCCAGAGGAAAAAAATTAAGGTTCTGAGAAAGGGACTTGTCCAGGGTCTCTGGGTGAGCTGTGAACCCTAGTCTGTCTGGGGGCGCTCCCTCTCCTCTAAGAGCCTTCAAGTGGGAAGCAGAGGGGCTGACATCTAGCATCACCTCCTTGGCCAGGAGGGTCCCCTGATGTCCACTGCATGCCAGGCCCTGGGTAGAGTGGATGGGACACAGGTAGCACCAGGCTCTGTGTGGGGCCCTGTGATGGTGGCCCAGCAGCTACTTTGAGTCTTGGCCTCCCAGGGGAGTCACAGGGAAAAGGGACAGTCAGGAAGACTGTGGGCAGGGAAGGCAGTGCCAGCCACTGGGTCACAGAGAGGCCTCAGTCCCAGGACTGATCCTCAAGAAACCCATGTCCTCAGGGAAGAGAGCCTGGTGTGACAGAGCAATGACAGAGGTCTGGACCCGGACAGCAGAGTCCTAACAACCAGGGAGGCTCAAGATGTCTTCCTGCCGAAGAGGCCATATATGGGTAGGGTTTTGTAGGAGAAGTAGGAGTTCAGCAGACAGGCCTGGACAGGCATCCAAGTCTCTGGCCGACTGGAAGCAGGACAGATACCGTGGTCTTGGTCAGTCCACAGATGTTCTGTGAATCTGAGAAATGGGGCATTGCTGTCCAGGCCAACTGGAATGGACAGACATTCACTTATGCACAGTACAGCTCAGAAAACACCTACCGATTAGAAACCAGCCCAGCCACCAATGGGAGAGCCCAGTAGCCTCTCCATCCCATTCCCACCTCAGTCCCCTTCCAGGAACAGAGCATACCCAAGAGACCCTCGTTCTTTCCTCTCCATCTTCCCAGACCTCCTCCGAGACAGACATGGGGGAGCCTGGGGTGCCAGTGGAGAGCATTTTGGGGGACTGGGACTGCCTTAGGGCTGAGCACTGGCCTAGCCTGCAGGGTGAGACCTGAGCTCTTTGCTGTTTTCAAAGGGGCATCTTTGATAAAGGGCTTGTCTTTGCCTGACAAGACCTGTCAGGATCAACAGGTGCCCCCCACCACCACGATCTGGGCCCTTTCTAGCCATCCCCTAGAGCCACAGTCCTGGCAATACATTCCATAGGTGCCTTTCCCACCACAGAGCTGAGCCACAAACTTCCGAGGACAGGGTGGCAAGCTCCCTGGTGCTGCATCACTGCACATCAACTCAAGTCCACATTTCAAAGTCTGTCCTTAGAGGTCCTCACCTTCCAAGTGCCAATTTTCAAAACAGGAGGTTTTTTTAGTTACATGTGAGAAGAAACCAAATTCAAACTGGCTCAGGCACAAAAGGGGAAGTCTGGGCTCATGGAACTTAAACACCCGAGGGTTTCAGGTATGGCTTGATGCAGGGAAATTGGTCTTTCTCTTTTGGCTCTGCTTTGCTTTAATGATATCCTCCGAATTCCCAACCCTGCCATTGAATCTCATTGGCCAGCTCTGGGCCACGTGCCCTCCCTAAAGCAGTCGCTGTGGCCAGGGAAATGGAGGGTTCTGTCTGGGCTGAGATCATGTGACAAAACTAGCCCCAGATGTTTCTCCCGAGGATACTGGGGCCCAGATGATTAAGGGCCGACCAAAGAAAATAATAAAGGGAATTCCCTGGCAGGCCAGTGGTTAGAACTCGGCACGTTCACTGCCGTGGGTCCGGGGTTCAATACCTGGTCAGGGAACTAAGATCCCGCAAGCCGTGTGGCACGGCCAAGAAAAGAAAAGAAACAAGCGTTTGGTCTAAGGCTTATGTTAATCTATGAGGCTCACCCTCCTAAGCCAGAATCTGAATTCAAACCTGAGCCATCTGCTAAGCTCAACTCTTACAGACTCACTGGCTGACCTCGGGCCCCCCTTCCTGCCCCCAGCTGCAGACCCCCCACAAAACTGTCCAACAGAAACAGAAAGTAGGGCTGTTGTTAGGTTGTGGGTGTTCCAGATGGCTGGGAGTGGGTAGCCATGGTAGGGCGCCCTCCGTGCCACCCTCCCCTCACAAAGATGACAGAGGCTGTGCAGGTAGGCAACTTCTTTATTATTGGCCTTGATTCATCCATCATGTAGTGTCCAACGTGGATTACGTGTCCAGAGGATCCGCCTGGTACACGCTACCCCTGCCCGGGTGCAGCTGCCCCTCCAGTCCAGATGCCAGGACTTTGTCCATCACACCAGAGAAGCCACTGCACCATGAGTTCATGCTTGGGGCACCAAGGGACACAGCTGTCCTGGGATTGGACCCTCAGTCTCGCCCCTCATCTTGACCAGGGCTTCTGGGGAAGACTTGGCTGGAGCCTAGACAGTCTTTTTTGGTTTCATGATCACTTAGAAAACAAAAAACACAAACATTTCACAGTCTTTAAAAAACAGGAGTCTGAGGAGGGAAGCCGGGGTCCTCTGCCTGGGGGCCCCCCCTGGAGGCTTGAGCATATGTGTCCCTGGAGGTCTGCAGACCCGGCCCTGTCCAGTCACTGGCCCGAGCCGTAGGGCCAGTTGAAGGTACTTCCCGACAGCAGCATGTCTCGGATCAGCGTCTCGATGGGTGTCTTGCCCACCAGGCGCATGAAGAACAGCTGGGAGATGAGGGAGGCGGGGACGGCACGCAGGGCAGGCAGCCGCAGCAGCAGACGCCCAAAGCGCTGGGGCTGCGAAGGGTACTGGGCCCGCACATACTCGGTGAGGGCCACCTGGGCCTTCTCCTGCAGGCTCTCCACGTGCGCTGGGTCCGAGAGGCCACAGGCATCTGGGAGACAAGGGAAAGGTCAGAAGAGGAGGTGGCGGGAAGACACAGGACCCCAGGGCTGACGGGGGAGCGGGGGCACCACTCAGGGCTGTTGATACAGAACGAGGGCACTCAGGAGGTGGGAGATGGGGGCCTAGGGCACAAATGGCAGTGTTGGTCCTCGAGAAATATTAAGGTGGCTTCATCCAAGGACGATGACACAGGGGTGCAGGCAGTGATGTCTCAAGGGTGGAGGGGCCCTGACTAAAGCATTTAGCAGGGAGACAAGTTCTAACCAAGCTCAAGGGGAAGAAGAGGCTGGGGAGGGGACTTGGGGAGGAAAGCAAAGCCTAGAGGGGGTATTCAGACACCCCAGGGGGGCCTGCGATGTGAGTGAAGATGACAGCCCCGTGAATGGGGGCAGAGAAAGTCTCCTGGGGAAATAAGGAGGGGCAAAGCCATATTTATTGGATGAAAGCCACCTCCCGGAGTAGCCTGTGTCTGGTTCCCGCATCCCTGGCCCCAAGGAGACACCTAGTGGGGCCTCCTTCCAGAGTGCAGAGCCAGCTGCGCCACTCCCTGGAATAAAGCAGGGCTTTGGCTGCTGGACGGTTACCAAAGACACGTAAGGAAGCACACGGCTCCGCTCGGAGTCCCGCCCCTCGGTGGGAGGGGCTCCAAGCCACACCCCCTACCCTCTCCAGCTCAGCGAGGGGTGGCCCCTGGAGGCGGGTCAGGGGGCAGGTTGGGAGCCCTGGGTCAGAGGTCTAGGGGCCCAGGAATCTGGGAGTGGAGAGCCCAGGGGAACCCAGAACCAGGTGTCAAGGCACCCCTGCCTGGCAGCTCTCCATAAGTGGTAACAAGAAGAGAACCCTGATTTGGCAGATGAGGGTCAGAGGGTTTGGGGAGGACAACAGAGATCAGGGAATGAGGGCCAGAACCAGGTGGGGGGACCTCTCCTCCCGCGCCCCCCCACTTGTCATTCTGTTGTCAGTGCCCACTGAGCACGATGATGATGAGGGGGTGAAGGATTGGGGGGTCTCAGGGAGCCTGGGAATCAGGGAGAGGGGCTGTGGGGCCGTGAGTCACGGGGCCGTGAGTCACGGGTCCGGACAGGGATCGAAGTTCTTAGGGAGACCTGGGATCGGGGGTGGGGCCATCAGGGTGTCACACCGCCCGCATCACCTCCTCCACTGTCCCCCATCAACGCTCAAGGCGCTTTCAGGGACACAAGTCTGGCTAGCTGTGGATCGGGGAGTGGAGGGCTAAGGCGGCCGGGGCCAGGGTCAGGATCTAGGTCGCACCCCTCCCTCCCACCCCTCCCACGGCCTCCCAGCCCCCCA
>NW_020175432.1:1938162-1938447 GCF_003031525.2 Neophocaena asiaeorientalis asiaeorientalis
GCGCGATGGCCTTGAGGCAGCCGTACTCCGCCGAGTCGACCTGCAGGCGGCCCAGCTTGTCCACCTGCTCCTGGAAGGCGCGCACCTGGTCCATGAAGGCCACGGCGCGCTCGGCGGCCATGGGTGCGGCGTGCAGGCCGGCGGCGGCCAGCAGCGGCGCCGTGTGCAGGGGTAGCGCCGCCTGCGCCGCGTTCAGCACGAAGAGCTCGCTCCAGCTGAGGCGCAGGAGCGCCACCTGGTCAGCCACCGGCAGCTCAGGGAAGAAGGGCGCGTGGCGCGCCCACT
>NW_020175432.1:1939654-1939938 GCF_003031525.2 Neophocaena asiaeorientalis asiaeorientalis
CACAGCTGGGAGGGGGGAGATGGAGATGGGGGGGGTTGGGGAGGAGGGGAGACAGCCAGCCCAGCAGGAAATGAGGGAGGAGGGGAGAAGGGAGGGGTGGAATCAGGAGATGCGAGAGAGGGAGTGACGAAAATGGGATAGGAAGGGGATTGAGGAACACGGGAAACCAGAGAGGGGTGAGTGGGGTGTGAGGAAAAGGGAGTGGGGAGGGAAGGAAGGAGGGGGAAGGTGGGTACCCGGAGAGAGTGGGCGGGGGCCAGGGAGGGAGGAATAAGGGGAGGAGA
>NW_020175432.1:1939950-1947392 GCF_003031525.2 Neophocaena asiaeorientalis asiaeorientalis
GAGGAATAAGGGGAGGAGATAAAGTTATCAAAGGGTCACTCAGCCCCTTCCCCTCCAAGCCCCCCAGCTCAGCCCTTCCCTGGACCCCCAATCCCCACCTCATGGGCACAAAGCTTGTTGGGATGACAGAGGCCAAGGTCTTGCATGCCCCACCCTGCTCTGCCCTGTGCCCTCAGCCTGAGTCCATGTCCAGCCACCATCCAACTCCTACTTCCTTCAGAGAAGGGCCATGACCCTGGGACAGGGGGAACCTTCCCAGGTGGGAATGGGACCACTGGGTGAGGGCTAATTTAATTCGCACCTGGCCCCCTCCTACTGGACTGTGTGAGCTCTCCTCCACAGCCAGGGAGACTAAACCTGTCAATCATGTCCTCATCTGTCAATCATAGGGGTCCAAGACCTGAGAATGGGTCCAGGGAGCGATCACCTTCCTTCCTAGGACTTGGGGCACATGGCCAGCCTACCCCTAAAACAAGTGACCAGTATGGGCTGAGCACTGATCTCTCCTATGGAGGTGGGAGGGTGGAGCAGCCCCACCCTCCAGGTCATGGCCCCCTAGAGCAGGTCTCATCTCTCTGGGTCTCTGCAGTGACCTCAGTGCTAAGAGTGGAGTCCTGGCCAGTAGCAAGTGCTCAGTAAACATGTGATTCCATCAGTAACCTTGCCTATGAGCGGGGAGGACCAATTGCTGGCCTTGGCCAGTGCCCCCAGTGATCAGGTTGGTGAGAAGAGGGAAGCTGAGGTGCAAAGAGGGGAGAGGTGGCTGCATGCCAGCCTGGCCTGTGCCACAGAGGGAGGGGCGGAGGGGCTGACTGGGCTGGGTGCCAGGCAGAGACTAATTAATGAGTTTTAATGAGGTGGAATGCCCTGTCTCACCACCTCCATGAACTTCTGGTCAACCCACCATGAAGCAGATGGGGAGGGGGATGCAAGTGGGAGCCAGGGGCTAGCAGAGCTGATCAGGGAAACAGGGGCTTGGATTCAAGCCTTGCTCCATGTGACTTTGAAGTCTCAGAATCATCTGTCAAATGGGTGTAGCCAGATGAGGCCCGAGAGAGTGAATCCCAGTCAACCACGGGCCCACTTGGTTCTAAACCCCACCCCCACCATTCTTCCACCATCCAGCCACGTTTCCACCTTAGGGCCTTTTGCACCTGCTGTTCCCGCTTCCTGAGAACCCCTTTCCGCAGCTCTTCCTCCTCATTCAGCCACGACTGTGGGTTCAAATCCCAACCACAGTTCTATTGCTCTCTGTGCTGTCTTCCCATTTATAAAAAATGCAGTTGATAATAAAAATGGTGATGATGATGAGACCAATCACTGAATTTACATGAGAATGTATCTAGAATAGCATTTGGCACTTAGTAAGAGCTAAATGGATAGTAACTCAAGCCAAGAAACATTTATTAAGCACCTTATGGGTTTCGAGGCTGGTCTAGGCACTGGGGATATGTCAAAAACCAAGACAGACAAAAGTCTCTGACCTTGAGGAGAACATCCTGATAGAGGAGCAAGTAAATTATAAAGCAAGATAGATGGCCTGAAATAAAGAGGGGGTGGCGAAGGGTAATCAGGAGGGCTTCTCTGAGGAGGTGTTGTTTGAGCAAATCTTAAAGGAGGCAAGGGAGGAAGCCATGCAGGTGACTGGGCAAGCGTTCCAGGCAGAGGGAACAACCTGTGCAAAGGCCCTGAGATAGGGCTGTGCTTGGGGCATGACCTGAGATTATTATTTCCACCCCAAGACTTTGCAGATCTGAAGCCCTGATAAGATGTATATCAGGAGTTTAGGTCAGATCAACAAGTGGAGGTAAAATCCAGGTTGGCGGGGGGTGGGGGGGGGAAAGACAGTCACCCCCACACTTAAAATGACCAAAGGGAGTGACGAGACGGTCTTAAGAGAAAGAGTCTGAGCAGCTGTCCCAGCTTTTCCCACAGAGGCCCAGCAGAGGAGAAACCATCTTTAGAGCAGGAGAGACTCAGGTTAGATGCAGGGAAGAACTGCTGGCCTGGCTCATGAGAGTCCAGGCAGAGACATGAAGCCCAGCACAGGGGCCATCACTGAAATGGGCCAGATTCTGCTCCCAAGCCCAGACATCCATGTACAAGTCTCTGAGTTCCACTTGAATTCTAAGAGTGCTTGGTGGCATTCTAGACCCAGCTGCCCCACATGTATCCACCCAAGTCCCCAGGGCAAGGACAAGAGGCTGGGCCTCCCTCTGGCTCCCAGTGCCCCAGTCAGGCGGAAAGGTAAGCTGCCCTTTGCCTTAGTCAGGTGAGTTCCTGCCTTGGGCAAACACAAGGCAGGGGGTGGAGGGTGGAGGGTGGAGGGAAAGCAAATCAAATAAAAAAATACATCCTTGTTCAGAAAGCGGTAGCCTGGCTAGAGGGCAGGGGGGTCACCAGGGTATCAGGGCAGGGACCCTGCCTCTGAGGCTGGGGCGGGGCCTGGGGAGGAACTGGGGAGGGTGGGGGAAGAACAATTCTAAAATGGGCCGGAGTCAGGGAGTCCCTTGCATCCCAGTTCTGCAGCAGCCACCAGACAGCCACGGATAATTGGATTCCTCCAGCCCAGGGCCAAACCCAGGCCCACGGGATCTCAGGATCATTGGTGGTAACGAGGTTAGCAGGCACCAGACCCCGCCCTCCATAGCTCCCAGACCCCAAAAGAAGGAGCAAAGGGCAGGCCGTTTGTTCATCCCCTGCCTGCACCACCCCAGCAGGTACTCACCCTCCTTCCTCATGCCCACCCGGAAACACTTCTTGAGGCGGCAGTACTGGCACTGGTTCCGGTGATGCTGGTCAATCTGGCAGTCACGGTTGGACCTGTGGGCATGCAGAGGTCACCATGGGGGTTACCATGACACCCACACCCTGCCCCTGCAGCCACCTTGTGAGACGCCTTTGAAGGCTGCCCCTGAGAACCACCAGCCCCCCACCAACCTCGGCTGGGCAAGTGGCCCCAAAGTGGCACAGAGGCTAGGCCTACAAAGAGGAAAGGGCAATCGGGTGAGTGCCACAGATGAAGAGCAGTCTCTGGCAAAACACATGAGCACACCAGAGTGGATATGTTGGAACTGGGTTTTTGGTTTTTTGTTGTTTTTTTTTTTGTTTTTTGCAATACGTGGGCCTCTCACTGTTGTGCCCTCTCCTGTCGCGGAGCACAGGCTCCGGACGCGCAGGCTCAGCGGCCGTGGCTCACGGGCCCAGCCGCTCCGCGGCATGTGGGATCTTCCCGGACCGGGGCACAAACCCGTGTCCCCTGCATCGGCAGGCGGACTTTCAACCACTGCGCCACCAAGGAAGCCCTGGAACTCGGTTTTGAAGGATGATCAGAAGTTCCCCAGGGAAACAGAGGCAGTTCCAGGCAGAGTGGGCAACAAGGGCAAAAGGTTGGAAATGCCAAAATATGAAGGCCTAAACAGTTTCACTTTACTTGGTCACTGTCAGGCCAAGGGTCACTGGGTTTTGAAGGATGATCAGAAGTTCCCCAGGGAAACAGAGGCAGTTCCAGGCAGAGTGGGCAACAAGGGCAAAAGGTTGGAAATGCCAAAATATGAAGGCCTAAACAGTTTCACTTTACTTGGTCACTGTCAGGCCAAGGGTCAGGTTCTTTGTCCCGAGGGCAATGTGAGAGCAGAGAAGGAACATGGTCAGGGAGCAAGGCTTTGTGAGTTGACTAAGAGACTAGGAGCCAGGCCAGTCCTCTAGGGGGTCACAGGACTGTGGAGCTCCAGCATTACTGCCCTACACAAGGCCACCACAAACAAACGATGAACGAACGAACGAATGAGTGAATGAACAAATGAACTCCTGTACCCCTTTAAGATCCCAAACCCCTTCTCTGGAAAGAATGTCCAATTCCTAACTGAGTCCAAGAAGCTTCCTCTGGGTGGCCCTCAGGGATTGTTGTTGCCTCTTTCAGGGATGGGACAGGTGGCCCCACCCTGTGAGGCAATGAGTTCCCATCCAGGGTCAGTCCCTAGCAGGAAGGTTCAGGCCTTTGTTCTTCAAATGTCCCCAGCACCTTTTCCCCCTGGCCCCTGCCCCTGTGCTCCCTCCCTATCTCTCTCCACCCTGGGCTCAGGGCCTTTTGAGGCCCAGGCTTGGGGCAGACACCCTGGAGTCCCAGCTGGGCACCAAGAGGGTACCTAGAGACAGTCACAAAGTAAAACAAACACTTAATGAAGTTAAAAATCAAAACACATCCCAACTGCAGACACCCAGCCCTGATCTTCGGGCTGTGACTTCTCCACTGAGCCTTGGTTTCCTCATCTGAAAATGGGAGGCCAGAGGCCAATTCTATATGGGATGCACTCATTCTGGAGAAATTGGGGGCGTGGGGGGAGGGCGTCAAGACCCAAGCCCCAGCTGCGAGTCCCAATGGCAGATTTAGGAGAGCTGAGGCTCTGCAAGGCCTCTGTGTCCTGCAGCGCCAGCCTCTGAGCCCAGGCCTCTGTGTCCCACCAGCCTGAGCCCCCAGGAAGAGGCCTTACTAGGGCAAAGGGAGCTCAGGCAGAACCAGAACAAAGCCCAGCAGGCATGCAGTGGGAGGGTCCTGGGCAGCCGCGTGGAAACAGCCAGGCCTGGGGCAGGCAGGCAGGCAGGAGCCTGGCTCAGGGCCCTCAGACCTCAGGGGAGGCCCTGAGCCTTCTGCCTCAACTTCCCCAGCTGCAGAGTCAGGACAGAGCTTCTGTCCCTCCAGATGAGGAAACAGTAAGTTCTACCTGTTATCCCACCTAAAGAGCACATGCTTCGCCGAACCCCACAGTCCAATTCAGCCTCCTCCCTGGGCTCTGGCTTCCAGTCCAATTGGATCATAGCCCTCTCTTGCTCACACACCCTTCATGGCTCCCCACTGACCTCAGTCCAGCATTTCAGACCCACTCACCTCTAACTTCTCCTATGCCTGGGTGGTCTCATCTTACATCACTGCTCCCCCAAACCTGCCACTGAGTGTTCGCTGTAGCTACACTCTCTGCAGGAGCGCCCTTTGCTTCTATCTGCTAAACCCCTCATGTTTCAAGGCCCACCTCCGGTGGCCTTCCTCTCTGACCCTTAGGCAGAGCCCCTTGTTCCCTCCTGGGACCCCAGACCATCCCTCCCTCTGGCCCAACCCACACCGCACAGGCTGGGGACACCTGTGTCTCCCCCAAACTGGGAGAGGGCTGGGCTTGGAGCCAGGGTCTTTTCTAGGGGGCCGGCATCAAATCACCCAGGCCAGGCCCTGAGGGGACTTTGCTGAATCAACCTGAGGCTCAGAGAGAAGCAGTGACTTCACCAGGTCAGACGGCAGAGACCTTCCGAAGAACCTGCCAGCCCCAAACCATGGCCCCTCTCCCCGACCTTGGTGCTCCCTGCTCCCACTCTCAGGGAAGCCTCTGGGACTCCAAAACTACCTGAGCCCCTCCTCTGCCCTCCCTAAAGACCTGGCCAGAGAGCAGACAGCTATTCCAGCAGCAAAAATGAGGCCAAAGTCTGGTGGCCCAGTTAGCACTGGAGGAGAGAGTTAAGCCAGCTCCCCCCCACACACAGCCACCCCAGACAGGCTGGACCTGGGGCCAAATTCCTGCTTCAGGTGCCCGGGGCTCCGCCCAGTGGCCTTGCCAACAAGCCCTCCACCAGCAGCTCTCGCTGGGGACACCCTGACTCAGACTCAGCTGCCCCTCTCTTCCCAACCCCACAGTTCCCCTTGCTAAGCCCCAACTGGAGCAGGGTCTCTCCCTGGGTGACCCAGGGCAGGCACCAAGAGCGTTCTAGGCCTCGGTTTTGCCCATCTGGAAAATGGGACTCTCCAAACTGGCTCTACAGAGCCCAAGCATGTTCCTGGAGGATGCAGAGTAGGGGCTTGTCAGTGGAGCAAAAGGAGGCTCGCCAAAGAGTGGTGGGAAAGGGAGCCCTGGCCTGGACACTCAATGCCAGCGGCTTCTCCCCCCAGACCTAAAGCCCCAGAACTAAGGAGAGAAGCTAGCACGGCCACACCCTGTCAGTGGGGACTCCAACCTAGGACAGTCCAGGGCTTCTTCTTGGAAACATTCATGCCCACCCTGTCTCAGAGCGGACCAAAGTTTCAGGGATTTTCCAGGAGCCCAGCTCTGCACCAACTCCTGGCTGGGGGTGGGGTGGGGTGGGGGGGCGAGCAGCCAAGATGCGGTCAAATCCCACCACCCACCCGGACCTCGAGCAGGAGTTTCCGGTGACCCAAAGCCCGGGGTGAGCCAGGGCTGGGGTGAGGGGGGGGCGGGGGTTCCCCCGGTGAGCAGGCCCAACCCCACAGCAGGGGCCCCCACGCGAAGAAGGCTGCCCAGTGCCACCCCAGTTTCGCTCCCGCCGCAGCCTCGGTGGTCAGAGCGACTTTGGAAGTGATATTTGACCCCAAGGGCGCGCCGTATCGATCCGCGCGGCCGCAGACAATGGCCCCTGGACACTGTGAGCCCCACAGTCCAAGTTCCACGTTTGATTCCCGCGGGGTACCCCACGCGCCGAGATTCCCAAGAGAAGAGATGCCCTGGGGTCAGGGACCCACCCCTGACAGCACCACAACCCCTCCCCGCGCGGAGCTGACCCCTGTCCGGAGAAAAGGAAGGGAGGAAGGGGGAGCAAGTAACTAGGGCGGATGCCGCAAGGGACCACCTGAAGGGGGGACCTGCATCGATACAGCGCCGTCAGTATACACAATCCCAAGAATGTAATGGAGAGGCGGAAAAGGATCTGTGCCCCTATCTCAGACGGGAAGTGGAGACCCAGGGAAGGTCAGCGCCAGGCCCAAGGTGACCGAGCAGGTCAGAGGCCCGGCCCACAGCGGGGCCGGGTGCCCGGCGGCGGTGCGCTGATAGGGGGCTCACCGGCAGGTGTAGCTTAGGTTGCGGCGGATGCTCCGCTTGAAGAAGCTCTTGCAGCCCTCGCAGGTGAAGACGCCGTAGTGCTTGCCGCTCGACTTGTCCCCGCACACCACGCAGTCCACCTGCAGCCCCGGCCGCTCCTCGTCGCCTTGCTCAGCGTCGCTGGCGGCGCCGGGGGGTGAGGCCGAGTCTTCCTCCGCCGCGCGCGGGTAGCCGCCCGCCTTATCCACGCCGTTCGTGTCGCCGCCGCCGCCACCGGGGCCGCCCCAGCCGCCGGTCACCATGGCCATAGCCCCAGGGCAGCAGGGCCGGGGCGCCCCCTCCGCGCTCTTCCCTCGGGGCACCCCTCTCGACCCGGGGGACCCTACCCAGCGCGCATCCGGCCCCGGCGCGCGGGGGGCACCCGGCTGCACCCCCCAAAAAAGTTTTGTAGCAACTTCCTGCGGCCGGTCCGCGCGCCCGGGAGGAACTGGTCGGGCCGGTTCCAGGCCAACTTTCCCACGCGAGCGCGGGGCCAGGCCCGGGGCCGGGGGGGCGCGCTAGAGGTGCTGGCCGGGGGCCCCGGGGACTCGCGCCCCGCCGCCCTGGGGCCCCGGCGGGGGA
>NW_020175432.1:1947463-1989007 GCF_003031525.2 Neophocaena asiaeorientalis asiaeorientalis
CAGGCCGGCGGGAGGGGCGAGGGCGGAGCGCGGGGCCGCACGGCCAGACCCTCCTCCCTCTCCCTCCCTCTCCCACTCCACTCCCACCCCCGCCCTCGCCCGGCTCCAGCCTTAACCCCCGCCGGGCCGCGGCGGGAGCCTGGGCCAGTGCTGCCCTCTGCCCTTCCGCAGCCTCGCCAAGATGTCTCTCTAAGGCCCTCCCCTCCACCTCCGGCCTTGGACGTTGTGTAGCTCAGCCGCCCTCGAGGCGCCCCTCGGCACCACCCCCCTGCATTCCCGGCAGAAGCAATAATGGGGGGCCGGTTGCACCCGGGGGGCACGCCCCTGCGCAATACACACACACACACACACACCCTGGGGCATTTCTTTGCACAGTTGCATGATGGATTGTGTTTGCTTCCTCTTCCAGAAAGTCTCCGCGTCCGACCCCCACCCCACCCTTTCTCTGCTTGGGCTAACACCTGGTGCTCGGAATCTCCGGGGGGAAGGGATGTTGTGGTACGAGGCTGGAGGGGACAGGAATTCCCACCACCCCTGCGGGGCCTGCCCCTTTCCCCTTTAATTTCCTTTTCTTTCTGTGCTTCACAGAAAGGGCTTGGCCGGGGGCCGGCTGGACTACAGATGTCTCTTCCAGGCTCCCCAACACACACACACACACCCCAAGACCCAGACCTGGGGCAGCCAGCATATATTGCATATATTAAGCACTCTTTGTATGCCACCCCAGCCGCCCTGGGCAAAGAAACCTGGGCCACTGTTTCTGGGCCTGTTAACATTTAACCGGCTGGAAAAGCCCTTCCTGCAGTGACTTTTCACCTTGGAGTCCTGCAGGTCCGGGCACCCGGCCTTATCTCCTGCCCTGTCCTGGGCTGAGCTGGACACCAGGGCACGTGGCAGGGCCTCTGAGGCTGTAGGCAGGAGAGCAGTGCCCTCTGCCCCCACCAGCTCCTACACCCACTTCTCTCAGGAAGCGTCCTTGGGAAAAGCCATTACCCTCTCCAGATGACATCTGAGGGGGCACCCTCCGTGACTAGGGCAGGAGATGCTTGGAGATTATGCAGCATTTAAGACGATACCAAGGTTCTGGAGAAGCCAGGCAATAGATGCCCAGCCCTGGGCCTCTGGGCCTTCTGGGGAGGGTGTGGCTGGGTGTGAGGTGGGGGAGGTTTTAACAAGTACAGAAAGCAAGGACTAGAGTTAGACACGAGCAAGGACTTTCCATGGGTCTGACTAGAGTGGAGTTCTCTGCCCTGTAAGCCACTCTAGGGGAGGTGGGCCTGGATGGTTAGAGAGGACCCTTTGGTTCTGGGGGTGCCAGGGAACATGGGGGTGCTGGATGGGTTTTGAGGTGAGGACGGGAGTCCTAGGTACCTGATCTGGACTTTCTAGGATCCTTGATGGGGTGGGGGGAGACATGGAGGTGGGTGTCTCAGAGAAGAGATGAGAGATGGAGACTTGTAAGGGCGAGGAGCCTCAAGGAAAGGAGTCAGAGAGGGGCTGGAGAAGGGAGGAGGCAAGGAACTGGGGTTTGAAGGCCACAAGTCTGGAGGAAGGGGGCTCCTAAGTGGCGGTCTGTGGACCGGTTGGAGACAGCGAGGTCTGCAGCAGATCCCAGAACCTCGGATTGGTCCGACCCTTCGGCGGCCGCCCCGCCCCCTCCCAGTAGCTCCACCGCCCCGACACCCTGGGCTCTCCGGGGGAGGGTCGAAGTCCTGCCCCGCCCCCCTGACCCCTGCCCGCGGCCCCGCGGTGACATTTGACCTTGCAGCGGCCGCGGACCGGGGACAAAGAGGCCTGGGCCCATCTGCCGCGGGGGCACCCGTGGGAACCGCAAGACCCAGCTCCGGGCGGCCTGGGAACCTGCCCCCGCCCCCCAATGGCGACCTCAGCTCCTGCCTCCACCTCCAGCGCGAACTCCTTCCCCATCCTCCAACAGGTGACCTTGTCTCCTCTCGGGCCCCCCCCTCCACGGGCAACCTGGTGGGACTCGAGGCTAAGGTCACTTAGACTCTTAGGGAGGGAGAGGGACAAGAGGGGGGTAAAGTCGGCTCCTCTGTTCGGCCACTGGCGACCTTGCCTGCCTGAGTTTGCCTGCTTTCTGCAAAGCCCTCTTTGGTCCAGAGAGAGTACCAGGGGTTCGAAGGTCACCAGCCCCAGCGCTTGCCCGAGGAGTCTGTGGATCCGGAGGACCAGGTTGAGTCCTGGCGGCTTACTAGCGCCGACCTCAGGCCAGCCTTGCCCTCCCAGGGAGAGCCGGTAACGCCGCGCACGCACCCGCACAGGTGCTGCCTGGAACCCCGCGCCCCGCCCCCACCACCACCGGGCTGAGAATGAAAATCTTTCTAATCCCCGTCTTGAGTTTCAGCTACTGCCCAAGACGGGACAGCTGGCCACTAATCCGGAGCGGCAGGGTCGAGCCCAGCCCCCCTTTCCCAACCCTGCCAGACCCGGGTGGAAGGGCAAGGGGTGTGGCCTACGCAAATAACATGCTAATCAGTTGCCTGCTACTAACACCTCCCACAGCTCCCATCTCTGGCAGGTGAAAGACTCAACTTCTCAGCCTGGCCAAGGGCCATCCAGGCCCTGGAGGGCAGTGTGCCTCTTTCCCCACCATTAGCACCTCTCTGAGTTCCTCATCAACAGCTGTACCAACCCCCTGAGTGACTGCTTGCAGCTTTTCTTTCCTTTGCTTTGCTCACCACCCGGAGGCCCTTTACCTTAGCTCCACATTCTTTGAATGCAAATTCCAAAGCCACCTCGGATTCCTCCTCCCTCTACTTTCACTCAGGGAGCAATGCTCTTCCAGCTAACGTTCCACACCCTGAAGTGTTCAGACTTCAGCCTTCCTTCTGGGTTATGGGTATCTTCCTCTTGGGAACATCTGCCAGGCCAAACCCAGCATTTCCCTGGGAAGGAGGTGCGCAAGGGAAGGTGTGCCCTGCCCCAGTGGACTCCTCCCTGGGCTTCTGGAGACAGATAAGGGTTGGAATTTCAGCTCTGGCTATGTAACCTCACTGAACCCTGAATCCCCCCAGCCAGCCCTGGGGATCCTGTCCCCACAGCCCAAGCTGCTTCTGGCATGACCCTGCTGACATGTCTCTTCACATGCCACATGGTGTCAGGCCAAAGATAACCAAGTTTATCTCAAATGCCTGGCCACTATCAAGCCCCAGACACCCAGGTATCAGCCCCCATCACACCAAACACGCCTCAACATGCAAAGTCATGCCACATGACATAACATCACCTAGAACAGTTTATGACATGACCTGCCGTAACTATCTGGCACGTCCAGACACAACCAGAGCAGGGCTTATAGAAAGGTCCCCCCTGGCCGGGGAGGCAGGCAGGGCGGTCTGGGCCTCCCCAGGGCCCTTGCAGTGGCTTCCAGCACTGCCAGCTCCTCTGCCTGTCGGGCTTCCATTAGTGCCACCTGCTGCTCCAGCTTCCGCCGTTGCTCTTCCTGCTTCCGGTGGGCACCACGGAAGGCCATGACCAGGGCACTGGAGGGAGTAGGAGGATGAGCCAGGAAACAGCCCCCCATTCCACCCAAGACAGGGGCTATGTACTCCCAGCCCCAGACGGGAGCTCTTTGAGATTGGGTCTTCCTGGGGTCCCAGAATCACTCAGCAGGGGCTGACACACATCAGGCACCAGAGGAGGTATGGAATGGATTGAAGCTGCCATCCACCTTACAGGGGGGAAGCTGAGGCCCAGGGAGAGCCAGGGATGCTTCTGAGGTCACATAGGGGGACCTACCTGTGAGCTTTGCATAAATCACTGTTCAGCTCAGTACTCTGAGCACGTCTGGCTCGCCCCTTCTGAGCCACCTCTTCCAGCTCTTCCCGCAAGGACTGCAGCTGCTCCCGCAGGCCCAGAGCCCTGGTACAGGGATGGAGAGAGGGGGGCTCACAGCCATAGCCAATCTTGTCTTCCTTCCCTCCTCCCACCCACCTGCCCAAGATGTTTCCATGTGAACACAACTGTATGCAGGTGTATACCCAGCCCTGCACGGTATGCAACACCCCCACGGGCTCTCACATATTTCCCCTACCCAGGCCACATATCCCCCAGCACAGGACCCAGGCACACACCGGGTGAGTGATGCTGACAGTTCCTGGGCTAGCTCTTCTGGGTTCTGCACTTTGCTCACTTGGCCTCCATCAACAGCCCTGCTGCCACCAGGGACAGCCGGAGGGCCCTGTGGGACACAGCAGGGAGGGTAGTGACACAGGCCTAGGCTGAGTGTGTGCTCAGCCCAAGTTGGACATCGAAGTTGCCCAGATTGTGGTGGCTACAGCCCCTGCTCTCACAGAGCCCCCACTCTGGTGAGATACCCCAATAAGGGTACAGTACCCAATAAGGGTACAGTACCCAATAAAGGTACCTCAATAAGGTACAGGGGAATAAATAATATCTCATTTTCAGGCAGTCCACGAGGACTTCCTGGAGGAGGTGATGTTTGAGCTCAGACCTGTAGAAGGTTGAGGACTTAATTAGAAAGTGACTGGTGTTCCTGGCAGGGGCACAGCACTTACAAAGCCTTGGAGGTAGGAGAGATGATTCAAAGGAGGGTTCCAGAAGCTGCTAAGGCTTTAAGCAGAGGACAGACATGATTAGACAGTAACAGGCAAAAAGGAAAGCCTCAGGAAGGAAGCTGAAGGGGGAAAATGAATCGGCCTGGGGGTGGGAAGGAGGAGGCACAGGTGTGACTGGAAGACACTAAATCCCTTGGGGCTTATTGGGCTAAATACCCTCAAAGAAAGAAACGTGCAGCTTAAACATTCAACTCCTTTTTTTGTGTGTAGAAATGGAAACAGGCTCAAAGGGGGCAATGATTAACCAGGACCACATAGCCAGTAATATACTGCTATCCCTATCAGGTCCAGGCAGGGCCACTCACCTGGGACCACTCCTCTTCATCTCCACTGCTCCCGCCTCCACTGCTGTCTCCACCACTGCTGTTGGCCCCACCAGTCCAGAGCTTTGCGCGCTCCCAGCGCAGCTGCTCCAACAGGAGCACGTGGGCTGGGCCCTGGGCTCGGAGGGCAGCCTCCCGCAGCTCCAGAGCCCGCTTCTCCCGCCGCACCAGCTGTAGCCGAAGCATCAGGTCTGCTAGGGTCTCCTAAGAGACCAAGAAGAGGGTAGAGGGTTTGCACCTCTAGGGTCAATTGTTGGGGAAAATGAGGCTCTAGGAGGCGCCCACTGAGAGCAGGTCAGGCAAGAACCCCAGCCCTCGCCATGATCTTGCAAGATGGGAAATATCATCCATAAAAACTACAGCTGTAGAAATGGCAGTTCAGAGAGAGCAAGTAGATTAGACAAGGTCAAGTAGCAGTTCAGTGGAAGTGTCTGAGTCTCTCCAAATTCAGAACCTCAGCTTTCATGCCAGGTTATAACCCCCAGGTTATGTCCCCTGCCCCTATCTCTTTTCCATAGGAGGGGCATTTTGGAAAGCCAGATTGGAAGTCTTGTGAGAAACTGAATTCCAGAGGACGAATTCCTAATCATCCCTCAAAACCCCAGCTCCAACACTCCTCCCTCCAGGAAGCTTGTCCCCAGCCCAGCAAAACTCTCCCTTGCTAATTGGTCCCTGAATCACATCTCTCTCAGACTCAGCAAAGAGTTTGGTCCCACCAGGAAAGACTGACACAGTGGCCACAGCCCATGTGTACCCGTGTGGCCACCAGGTCCTCCTGGATCTGCATCTTCTCCAGCCGGGGCAGGGCTGGGCCAGGCTGGGTCCCCAGAATGGCCTGCACCATGGCTTCTGCACGGGGCACAGCGGACATGGGTGCCAAGGTGGGACCAGGCTCTGGGGGAATCTTCACCAGAGCACGGCATTCCTGAAGACGCTGGATGTAGCCCTGGAGCTGTATAGCCACCTCCTGTGGTGTGGGCCTATCCACACTGCTGCCCTCGGGGCTACAGGAAACAGAAGAGGGGCCTATGTCAACACTGCTGGACATGGTTGTGCTAACTTCGTGCCAACCCTGGTGGGCTTCATCAGCTTCCATCTTACTGACCATCATGGGTCCTTCCTATGCCATCTATGCTGGGCATGGTCAAACCGACATGGTAGGTACCATAATGTAAACCCCAATGGGCAACATCAGCCGTCAATGATGAATGATGGATGAACACCATCATGCCGATGGGCACAGTCACTCATGTTATCATGGTGGATGCCATCACACCAACCCAATGGGGACCATCACTCAACTTGCCAACCCTGTCAGGCAGCATCATGCCAACGCCAGTGGGTACCAACATCAAGCCAACCCCATTAAGCTCCATCATGCCCTTTCTAATCAGTGGGCACCATCATCCATCTTCATGCCAACTCTGGTGGGTCCTATACCAACCCCAATGGCTGTCATCACTGTGCCAACGTTGTTGTGTAGCAACCAGCCAACTCCAGCAGGCCTCATACCAACCATAGGAGCCATACCAACCCCCAACATGTGGCCAGTTCTGGGAGCCCCATTTTCTCCAATCAGAGCCCCACTCATTGGCCCACCCAGTCCCCAGGGTTCCCAGGGGTACCTTGGACGTGGATCCTGCAGTATCCTTCCATCCATGGCAGCCTCCTCTTGCACCAGAAGCCTCTGAGCTTCCTTCTCAGCCGCCTCCAAGTCATCCATGAAGGTTTCTGCTCCTGAGTCTGCCTTCCGAAGAGTGAGCAAGGCCCCATATGCCTCCTCACAGTGTTCACTGTGGGACACCAGTTCTGAGCGCTCCAGGACACCCATCTTGCTGTGTAGGTGACATCCTCACTTGCTCCTGGACCCCTCACTACTCCTCCCACCCCCACTCCTGGGAGTTTGTAAACTCCTTCAGCACTTGGACTAAAATTGCCTTAAGTTAACTTCTGTGGTGAGGGAAAGTACTTTCCTGTGAGGACTCTGTCTCTCTCTGGGGATTGGGGCTATCCTCTGAGGACACCCATTTCCCTCCCAGTCAGTGATATCATAGGCAGGGTGCACTGACCTATACTGCAAGGCTAGACGCAATGCAGTGGCCTCAGCCTCCCGCTGGCCCAGCTGCATGCTGAGGCCCTCACACCGGCCCTTGTACTCCTGGAGCACAGCTGACAGCAGACGGTTGAAGCATTTGAGCTTCTCAATGTTCCTGCCTCCAGAGGTGGGGAAGAGGCAAAGTGAGAGGCCTTGAAGGGCAGTTAGAACCCAGTTGATTTCCACCTTTCCCCACCCCACCCCAAATCCAGCTCCAGACTCCTGGCTTTATAACCCAGCTGGGAGGCACCAGTGCCCTTATGAGCTCAGCATTTGTGGCTCTTACCCCTGGAGATGCTCCATCTGGGCTTCCATGATGTGCATCTTGGGGGCAAGGAGCTGGATGGGGAGAGACCCAAGCATCTGGGTGCTGGAATCACTCTGGAGGCGCCGGAGCAGGGGGTGAGCCAGGGAGAAGGGATCCTGCCAGAAGGAGGTGACTTGATTCACCCAGATTGTCACTGAGAGCCCAGCATCACGGGTTTAGGTCTTTTCCAACCCCAGAAGTTATTGGATCACATGACCAGGATTTGGGTCTCATGGCCCTGAATCCTAAGGATCTTAAGATCATGCATGATTTTCAGCTTCCCACACTCACCTGAGTGCCCCAGGTCTCCCCATCAGCCCCAGAGCTGCTGGAACCACTACCCGAGCCGCCTGCCTGGTCACAGGAGGGAGGTGGGAAGGGCTTCAGCCTCAGCAGGGAATCCTGCAGCTCCTGGACCTGTGGGGGAATGGGGGATGTCAGGCCTGGGTGCTCAAAGCACCCACCATCCTTCCCTAAGACCTGTTCCTGGAGCAGTGGCAAGAGCCCCAGGTGGAAGGTAGGACCCCCAGACACTCATCCTGCCAAACCCCTCCCTGTATAACCTTGCACAAGTCACTCAGCCATTCAAGACTTCTCTTTCCTTAGACATACAGATGGCCGACAGGTACATAAAAAGACGCTCAACATCACTGATCCTTAGGGAACTGCAAATCAAAACCACAATGAGATACCACCTTACATCAGTTAGAATGGCAAGCATCAAAAAGACAAGAGATAACAAGTGCTGGCGAGGATGTGGAGAAAAGGGAACCCTCATGCACCATTGGTGAGAATGTAAATAGGTGCAGCCGCTATGGAAAAAAAGCATGGCATTTCCTCAAAAGAGTAAAAATAGAATGACCACATGATCCAGCAATTCCACTTCTGGGTATTTATCCAAAAGAAACCAAAACACTAACTCGAAAAGACATCTGTACCCTCATGTTTATTGCAGCATTATTTACAAGAGCCAAGACATGGAAGCAACCTAAGTGTCCGCTGATGGATGAGATGGATAAGAAGATGTGGTATATACATTTATACAACGAAACATTATTCATCTGTAAAAAAAGAAACCTTGCCATTTGTGACAACATAGAAGGACCTTGAAGGCACTATGCTAAGTGAAATAAATCAGCCAGATAAAGACAAATACTGTATGACCTCACTTATATGTGGAGTCTAAAGTAAAACAAGGGAATTCCCTGGCAGTCCAGTGGTTAGGACTCAGTGCTTTTACTGCGGTCACCCGGGGTTCAATCTGATCGGGGAACTGAGATCCCACAAGCCGTGCGGCCCGGCATAAATCAATCAGTTGATCCATCAATCAATCAAAAATTTAAAAAATTGAACTCACAGATACAGAGAACAGGTTGGTGGTTGCCAGAGGCAAGAGTGGGTAAAGGGCTTCCCTGGTGGCACAGTGGTTAAGAGTCCGGCCTGCCCTGATGCAGGGGACACGGGTTTGTGCACCAGTCCGGGAAGATCCCGCATGCCGCGGAGCGGCTGGGCCCGTGAGCCATGGCCGCTGAGCCTGCGCATCCGGAGCTTGTGCTCCGCAACATCTTCCCCAGCTGGTAAATGTGCTCCACTCTGTAGGGAAATGAGCCCCACTCCTCATGCTGGGCTCCCGCAGCCCCAAGTCTCACCTCCTGTGTCCCTCCTACCCTGACATCCCCTGGGCTCTGGACTTGGACACAGAACTGTCCCTTTAATGCCCCGTGTGGGTGGCTCATGGCATTTTGAGCTGATCAAGGCCCAAACAGCTCTGGTCTCCCTCCCACCAAACCTACCCCTCCTGCAGGCTCCCTATGGCTCACTTCCAGTCTCCTAGGCTCCCAACCCAGGGCTCGTCCTCAACCCCTCTCCAGCTTTCACACCCCACCTGCCAGCTCCACCTTCAGCATCACCCAGAATCTGTCCACTTCTCACCACCTCCACAGCTTCCATCCCTTACATGTCTGGACCAGTGCCTCCTCCTGGATCTCCAAGATTCCAGCCTCTCCCTCCACTAGCTGTTCCTCCCACGGTGGCGAGAAGGCGCCTGTGAATGCCTGCATCAGGTCTCCACCCTTGCTTGCTCGGAACCCTCTGTGGCTCCCACCTCACTCAGAGCAAAAGCTCAAATCCTCCCTGCAGCCCGCAAGGCACTCTGGGATCTGCTCCCACCACCTCCGTACCCTTGTCTCCTCCTGCTCAGCCCCACACTGGCCTCCTCACTGTTCGTTGAACACAGTAATCACACTCCAACCTCAGGGCCTTTGCATATGCTGTTCCCTTTGCCTAGAATGCTCTTCCCCAGCTCCTTGCATGGTTCCTCCCTTGCCTCCCTGTGGTCTTCATTCAAGTGTTGCCGCCTCCTCACTGGGCCACTCTGATCACCTTAACTAAGGTTGCAAGGGACCTTTGTCTCTTTGGGGTTCAGCAGCCAAGCCTCCACAAAAGCTTTACAAATGAACAAATGCTTGAATGTGTCCTACAACAGGCCTGCTGCCTCCCTCCCACCAGGGAGCCCTGGGAGGCAGGCCTGCCCCACTCACCTCCCTCTGCAGCATCTCCTTTTCAACCTGGAAGGCCTTCAGGGAGTTCTGTGTGCGGATCAGCTCGTCCTCACGGCTGCCCAGGGCCAAACGCAACCAGGCATTCCTTTCAGTCAATCGGGCTGCATCCCGCTGGCAGCTCCCAGCCTGCCCCTGCTCCAAGCAGGGCTTTGGTCCCCCCTCGCTTCTGTCCTTTGCCTCCAACGGCCCAGGACATCTTGGGGGCTGGTGGCGCCAGGCAGCAACAGCCGCTTCCAGAGAGCTCAGAGCTTGCTGGAGAGTCTGAAACACGTCAGGGGCTCTGGGTCCAGAGAGGACATTCTCCCTGTCCCGTGGGGCTGCCTCTGGGGCCTGGTGGGCTTCCTGGGCAGGCTCATAGGGCCCCTTGGGGGCTGCAGCAGGTCCCCTGCTAGAGTCCCCATCAACTTCTTTGTCAGTCCTGTGAAGAGGTGAGAGATGGAAAGATCTGGAAATGGGGTCATCTGGGGTAGCTAACACAAAGAGGCTTTGTAACAAGGCTGGGACTGCATCACACAGGGCCTCGAAAGTCAGACTGAGGGCAATGGGAGCCATGGCATGTTTGTGAGTAGGGGAGGGACATAAACAGATCTATGGGTGGGAAAGATGTGCCAGGCCTATAGTGGGGGACACAGACCAAGTGGGCCTTACCTGCTCTCCAGGCCCTGCCCTTTGGTCTCCGCCTCAGGGCCCAGCGGCTCTGGCTTGCAGCTATCCTGAGATGGCACAGGGCCCGGCTCGGAGCTCCCACTGGCTGCCTCAGCCTCTTCTGAACTCTCTGCTACAGGGTCCAGCTCACCCTGCAAATGATCCCCAGAGCTGAGCTCTAAGCCAGGCAGGTCTGGGTCCTGGGGTCTCGCAGAGTTGGGTGTGGCAGGGAGGGGGGACACTTACAGGCAGAGCGGCGTGCCTCCCTCGCCGGCTTCGGGGCCGTGTGGCCCTGGCACTCATTGTCATCCAGAAATCAGGGTCCCCTGAATCCTCCTCCTTCCTCACCCCCTAAAACCACCACCTGATCTCAGCTCAAAGCAAATGATAGCCTCAATTTCCTGTTCTGTGATATAGGCATTGATTTCACTTCTCTGAAAGGATCTTGAGTTATCAATGTTGATTTGAATGCCTCCCTTGACGGTCAGCTCACAACCTCTCAAATTTACCCTCACCTCTTCTTTCTTTTCTGCCTCCTTTATTTTTCACTACCTCTTTGCTCCCCTTCCTCCCCTATATGGGCTGGGGATGAGGACTTCAACAGTCCTCTCTCCTCCCCAGGGCTCTCCTGAACCAGAGATTCCAATCCTGGGGTTTGGTCCCCTCAGCCTGCTCTAATTCCCTGTTCTTCTGGGGGCACCTTGGTCAGAAAACCAAGTCCCTGGACACTCTTGGGGTCACTCTGGCCACTGCCTACTCAGGCTTGGCCTGGCCAAGGCCAGCCTGGGAGGAGCCAGGAAACAGGAAGCCCACTCCCCGGCCATGTGACTTGTTATTGTGTAGTTTCCTCTTCAAGGACAGCGGCTTCCTCCAGCCCCAGCAGGAGGACATATGTCCAGCTCCCACTATGTCAGTCCCTCCTCGCCTCTGCTTCCAAGCCCGTGGCTCCTCCATCTCTGACCCTTGGATTTTATTTCTTGGAAGCTAGAATGCTCCCCTGGGCTGAGGCTCTCCATCTGGCTCCCCTGTGAACTTCTTTCCTCTGCCTATACCTTCAGTGTCAGGGTCAGAGTTCTCATTCTACTTCAAGTCACAGACAGACCTGGGATTGGTACCCCTGAGCAAGTGATGATCCCCTCTGAGCCTCAATTTCTATATCTTCCGACAGTGTCATGGGAGTTTGTTTTTTTTTCAAAACAAACAACTTTTTATTGAAGTATAGTTGATTTACAATGTTGTAGTAGTTTAAGGTGTAAAGCAAAGTGATTTTATTCTTTTCATTCTTTTTTTATTCTTTTTTAGGTTCTTTCCATTATAGGTTATTGCAGGATATTGAATATAGTTCCCTGTGCCATACATAGGTCCTTGTTTTTTTTTAATCTATTTTATATATAGTAGTATGTACCTATTAATCCCAAACTCCTAATTTATCCCTCCCTCCTCCCTTCCCCTTTGGTAACCATAAGTTTTTTTCTTTTCTTTTTTGTCCCCCCTCCTTTGTTTTTTGGCTGTGCCACACAGCTTGTGGGATCTTAGTTCCCCGACCAGGGATTGAACCCAGGCCCTCACCTGGGCCTTCAGCGGTGAGGGTGCAGAGCCCTAACCACTGGACTGCCAGGGAATTCCCAGTAACCATAAGTTTGATTTTTATGTCTGTGAGTCTATTTCTGTTTTGTAAATAAGTTCATTTGTATCATTTTTTTTAGATTCTACATATAGGTGATATCATATGGTATTTGTCTTTGTCTACTCACTTCACTTAGTATGATAATCTAGGTCCATCTATGTTGCTGCAAATGGCATTATTTCATTCTTTTTTATGGCTCAGTAATATTCCATATTGTGTGTGTGTGTGTGTGTGTGTGTGTGTGTGTGTATACATATATTCCAGTGTTATAGAAATTTTAACAAGCAATTTGCACATGGCCAGGCACCATCGGGAACTGAATCATAAGGCACCCTCCTTGTTCCCTACTACCTCTGACCATCCCATCTCTGTTTCCTCTGCCAGCTACTGTTTCTTCTCCATAAATGCTGGATTCCTCAGAGCCCAGATAGTCCCTACATCCTGCTCATTTTTCTGCATCCACCTCTAAAGGGCCTCCTCCTCATCTCCATCCATAGTCACAGCCCAAGCCTCTCCTCCCCAACCTGGATACCAGCCCAGCTCCCTCCCTGGGCTCCCCAGCCATCCCTCCACACCCTTCCCCACCAAGGCCGCAGAGATCTCACTGTTCACCTACCTGGCTCATACACCCTCCATAGCTCCCCATTGCCCTTGGGAAACATTTCAAGCTCTTCAGCCTGGCATTCAAGGTCTTTAAAAAAATTATGCCTGCGGCTGGCACCAATGTGTACTCCACACTCTAGCTATAACCTCCTCTGTGAACAGCTGAAGTTTCTCAGTTCTCTCACACCCTGGTGCCTTTGGCCATGCCTTAACCTCTGCCTGAAACACACCTTCCTTGCTTCTGCACTTCTGTGTAAATTGTGCAGAGCCTGGGATAGCCTGAATCTTCCTGGTCCCACTGACAGAAGCTATGAGGCTGAATCTTCCTGTTTCTGTGTCCCCAAAGGTAGTAGCGAGAGAAGTTGCAATTCTCTGACTTCGGGGTACCCGGGGCATTGAAATTCTCACTCTTAGCTTCTGCTCTGGCCATATTAACCTGTGAGAGGTTCCACCACTCCAAGGCTCTTCAAAGCCTCCAGACTTTTGCCCAAGCGGTTTCTTCTGCCTGGAATGACCTTCCTCCTCTTGTTTTTCTAGCAAATTCTCCATCCTTCAAGGCTCATTTTCCACAGCCCCTCTGGGCTGTCACTGAACCAGAGCCTGGCTGATGTGGACAGGCTTAGCAGACTTTAACAAATAAAGAAACTGAGGCTCAGTTTTTAAATGGTTATGGAGCTGAAGGGAGAACTGTGCATGAAGAAGGAAGGGTGGTTTGAAATAGTTCTGGCTTAGCATTTTTTATTTTTTGCAAATATTTGTGAAATAAGGAGCAGAATTAAATAATTGGGAGGGCCCTTGGGCTCTGGACCTCGCCCACCTCTGCCGCAAAAACCCCTCACTGAGGTTCAGTCAACTCTGTTAATCACCAATCAGCCCCACCTCTTCTAAATCCCACCCAACTCAGTCCCGCTACGTTTAATCCCACTGCAAACTAGGACTTCTCCATCTTTCTCAGACTATCCCATTGAAAACCCAGCTCCACTCTGCCTTGTTACGGTAGAAACGCTGACCCGCGCAGTCCGAATCCGCCAGAAACATAAAAGCTCCGCCTTATCTGACTTTAGCCAATCACATTCCAGATCCCGCCCCCCTCAGCTCCTCTCCAGTCTATCACAATCCAAACCCCACCTCCTAGAACAGTATCAGCCTATCAGCTTCCAAGGCTCTCCAGCCTCGTCCCATACATCTCTCCTCTAGGCCTGCTGCCTGCTGAACTACATTTCCCAGGAGGCGTGGCGGCCGCGCCGTACCATTTCCGGCTGGCAAAGATGGCGGTTTCCTAGCGAGTCGGCAGCTGAGTCGGAGGGAGGCTCACGCTACGGTGAGCAGGAGTTGGGTGGTGAAAGCGTGCGGGATCCGTCCCTAGAGGCCCAACTTCCCTAGCTCCACAAATTCAGCCCCTCACTTGCCCTGAGGTTTCCGCCTTCAGCTCTGGTTTCTCCTGCAGTCTAGCCTCCATCCCTCTTGCTGCAGCTAAGCTGTGTTTTCCTTAGAGGTTGTGGGGACTGCAAGGCTCAGAGACCATCCCCGGCAGCCCGCACCCATTGCCCAGATGGGCAGACTGTTCCACTAGCGTCCTGTTTTTCCTCAAGGGAATTGTAATACCAGATCTGCTCCCCTTCCGTGTGCAGACACCCCCTAGGCAGCCAGCGCTCCGCTGCGGAGGAGGGAACCCTAGAAGTTATTATTATTTTATTCACCAAGACCTCTTCAGTTTCAGGTAACAAAAAACCCAACTCAATCTGGTTTAAGCAAGAAAGGGAATTTAGGCATAGCTGGATTCAGGTGCTCAGAAGTGTATCTGTCGTTTTTTGGGTGAGCATCATTACAGGCAAGCTCTGTTTTCCTTCTTGGAGGCAAAAGAGGCTCCTAGCAGCTCTCGACTTGTAACTTCCCATCTTTGCAACTCTGACGAGTTCCTTTTCTCTAACAGCACTATTGGAAGTCTCAGAGCTGCCCCTCACTGGCGTGTGTTGGGTCCTGTCCCTACCTCTGAGCCATTCACAGTGGCTCACTAGCCAAAATGGGGAGGGGAGGGGTTAGCCCTACAGAAAAAAAAAGGGAGACTGTTGTCTCGAGTCAGAGTGGATGCTGGGCTGATAAGTGTTAAAGGCACCCATCCTAGAGATGAGGAAACTGAGGCCCTGAGAGGAGTTACTCTTAGTAAGCGACTCATGCCCTGTTCTCCTGCCCAATAACCAAATGCTTTTAAAACCCCTAAGGGAAGGATCCTGGCTTCCCCCATACCTACTCCATCCAGCCACTCAGGAGCCATGGAGGTGGCGGAGCCCAGCAGTCCCGCTGAAGAGGAGGAGGAGGAGGAAGAGGAGCAGTCAGCTGAGCCCAGACCCCGCACTCGCTCCAACCCTGAGGGGGCAGAGGACCGGGCGCTGGGGGCCCAGGCCAATGTGGGCAGCCGCAGCGAGGGCGAGGGTGAGGCGGCCAGTGCTGACGACGGGACCGCCAACCCTCCCGGAGCCGGTCCCAAGCCGTGGCAGGTGCCTCCACCAGCCCCAGAGGTCCAGGTGCGGACGCCAAGGGTCAACTGTCCAGAGAAAGTGGTAAGTGAGGGGCTTGACCAGTGGCTTCGGGGTGTTAGGGAACCTTGGGTTACACATAGTCTTTTAGGATCCACTCTGGAAAACAGTCCCTTTGTTCTCGTCTCCTAGGGCTGCCACAGCAAGTTACCACAAACTCGGTGGCTTAAAACAACAGAAATTCATTTTCTCACAGTTCCAGATGCCAGAAGTCTGAAATGAACGTGTCACATTCCCTCTGCAGGCTCTAGGGGAGGAGGCTTCCTTGACTCTTCCAGCCTCTGGTGGCTCCAGTCGTTCCTTGGCTTGTGGCTGCATCACTGCAATCTCTGTCTCTGTCTTCACATAGCCTTCCCCTTTGTGTCTCCCAGTCTTCTCTTTTCTTTTATTCTTTCTTTTTTTGTTTGTCTTGTTTTGGCCGAGCGGCATGCGGGATCTTAGTTCCCTGACCAGGGATCGAACCCGTGCCCCCTGCAGTGGAAGCGCAGAGTCTTAACCACTGGACCGCCAGGGAAGTCCCCAGTCTTTTCTTTTATAAGCACACTTGTTCTTAGATCAGAATGAACTTATCTCAAGATCTTTACCTTAATTGCATCAGCAAAGACCCTAATTCCAAATAAATTCACATTCTGAGGTTCCAGGTGGATATATCTTTTAAATTTATTTATTTATTTTTGGCCGCATTGGGTCTATAGCTGCGTGCGAACTTTCTCTAGTTGCGGCGAGCGGGGGCTTCTCTTCGTCGTGGCGCGCAGACTCCTCATTGCGGAGGCTTCTCTTGTTCTGGAGCACAGGCTCTAGGCGTGCGGGCTCAGCAGTTGTGGCTCACGGGCTCTAGAGTGCAGGCTCAGTAGTTGTGGCGCATGGGCTTAGTTGCTCCGTGGCATGTGGGATCCTCCCAGACCAGGGCTCGAACCTGTGTCCCCTACATTAGCAGGCGGATTCCTAAACCACCGCGCCACCAGGGAAGTCCCGGGTGGATCTATCTTTTAGAGAGCCACAATTCATCCCACTATTCCCTTGTTTTCTTGTTTCTGTGTTGAATGTTCTCTGGTTTGTTTGTTCACTCATCAACCTGGACTCCTAGTTCAGTGCTCTTTTCCCTCAGCTGCCTCCTTCTAAAGTGGATGGCTTAGCTGGGAATTGGGAGTCATCATATGGCCTTTTCCAATGGGGCTGCTTGGAGAGGGCCAGCAGAGTGGCGTGGGGGCCTGCATTAATGTTCAGTCGCCCGGTGCTGCTAGTCACAGCTCTCACCACCCTTCAACTTCATTGCAGATCATCTGCCTGGACCTGTCGGAGGAAATGTCGCTGCCAAAGCTAGAGTCATTAAATAGGTGAGAGGAATATTTGGGGGCTTGAGCTTGCAGCTATGGCTAGGAAGGGCCCAGCCCAAAAAACACAGGGCTGTCTCTCTCAGACTCACCCCCGGGGCCTGGCGCTATTGGAGAGTAGCAATGATAACTGGTAATGATACACCTGCGGCCCATTGGGGCTGTGTTCTAAGCACTTGAGAGCGATCACACGCCACCCAGGTCACAGCCATGACTCGGAAACTCCAAGAAGCAAAATGACTTGCCCGAGGCCTCCCAGCAAATGGGCAGAGCCAGATTCAGACCAATGCCTGGCGGACTCCAAAACCCTTGCCCCTGGGCAGCTAAGTCTCATTGGGGTCAGGTGGCAGGGCCTGGATGGGGCCTGAGGACGAGCCTGCCTTGCCCTCCCTGGCACTCGTGATGACCCGCGGCTGAGCAAAGGTGGGGTGCCTCCCACAGATCAGATGTGAGACCCAGGCTGGCCAGAGGGACCCATCGGAGAGGGCAAGAGCTGGAGGGGGGGTCAGCTAGGCTGGGTTCGCGGCTGGGCTCTGCTGCCCCCACTGCCGCATGACCTGGGCCTTAACTACCCGGTCACCCTCTGGCCCTCCCCAGCTCCAAAACCAATGCCCTCAACGTCTCCCAGAAAATGATCGAGATGTTCGTGCGGACAAAACACAAGATTGACAAGAGCCACGAGTTCGCGCTGGTGGTGGTGAACGATGACACTGCCTGGGTGAGGCTGGGGCAGGGCTGGGTGCCCTGGGGTCCCCTGGAGCTGAGGGAGCACCTCGCTGAGTTCCATGCTTCCCTGCAGCTGTCCGGCCTGACCTCTGATCCCCGAGAACTCTGCAGCTGCCTCTACGACCTGGAGACGGCCTCCTGCTCCACCTTCAGTATCCTTTCCACACAGGGAGCCCCGGGGAGCGGCCTGGCTCGGCCTGGCTCAGGTCTAGATCCCAGCTCTTCCACATCAGGCTTGGGCCAGCCACGTCTCTGAGCCTCAGTTTCTTCATCTGTAAAATGAGAGCCACAAAACCTCCTGCCCCACAGGGTCGCTGTGAAGATAAAGTCAGAATACAGAAGCAAAAACAGCTGATTTGGACTCGGGATGTCAAAAATGCATCCACCTGGGGAACACTTCATGAAGGGCCAAGTACACAGTCGGTGCTCAGCAAATGGCCGTATGTGACTGAAAAGTCACAATCATTGCTACAGCCCCTCCAACCTGGGCATAGCACATTTTATATTAACTTGAACATTAAAGGCTCATTGCATCCCAGAACTTAAATATAATATGATCCCTGTGAGTTACAAAGAAAACAGTAATGAGGGGAGGGGGACAGGGACACCCATGGCTCTCTCCATGAGGAGAATGGCCCTAGCCCTGAGGGAGAGGGGGCTTTGAATCAGTAAGGGCCTTCAGGGCATCTGGTGCCAGCCCCCTAGTTTATGATCTGTGCTGAGGGAAAACAGGCTCAGAGAGGGCAAGCGACTGGGACAGGGTCACACAGCGTGTGTCCTGGCAACCGGCTCAGAGGCACCTGTGCTCTCCCGGCATCAGGAGGGAAGCCACCCACCCCTGCCCACCCATGCGCTGCTCTGCTCTCCTTAGCATTCCCACCAGATTTGGAAGGTCTCTTCAGCCTCATGTAAGTCCCCCATGGGGAAATTATTGTTCACCTTTGAAGAGAAGAACCCTTTCTGGGTAAAAGCTCCAAACAGCCCAGAAATAGTCCTTTAGGGAGGCCTAAAGCCTTCCTTTCTCACCCTTTCTCACTGGAACAATTGCTCACTTACCTGTCTGGAAGCATTTTTGCAAAAGAGGTTCCTTCTCAAATCTCGCCCTTTGTGTTATTCTCTGACAGCCCAGTGGTTCTCCACTACTTTCTTATTGATTGATTGATTGACTGACTGCTGCGCTGGGTCTTTGTAGCTGGGCGCAGGCTTTCTCTAGTTGCGGCGAGCGGGGGCTACTCTTTGTTGCAGTGCACAGGCTTCTCATTGCGATGGCCTCTCTTGCTGCAGAGCATGAGCTGTAGGCGCATGGGCTTCAGTAGTTGCAGCTTGCGGGCCCTAGGGCACATGGGCTTCAGTAGTTGCAATGCATGGGCTCAGTAGTTGTAGCGCGCAGGCTCAGTAGTTGTGGTGCACAGGCTTAGTTGCTCCACGGCATGTGGGATCTTCCCAGACCAGGGATCAAACCCGTGTCCCCTGCATTGGTAGGCGGATTCTTAACCACGGGACCACCAAGGAAGTCCCTCCACTACTTTCTTTTTTTTTTTTTGCGGTACGCGGGCCTCTCACCGCCATGGCCTCTCACGCTGCGGAGCACAGGCTCCAGACGTGCAAGCTCAGTGGCCATGGCTCACGGGCGCAGCTGCTCCGCGGCACGTGGGATCCTCCTGGACCGGGGCATGAACCTGCGTCCCCCGCATCAGCAGGCGGACTCCCAACCACCGCGCCACCAGGGAAGACCCACTACTTTCTTTTAACCTGGAGGCAGCCAACTTTTTCTTTAAAGGACCAGATAGTAAATATTTTTGACTTTGTTGGCCACATCGTTTCTGTCTTGGCAACCAGACTCTGCCCATTTTAATTAGAAAGCAGCCACAGGCCACAGGTACGCAAGTGGGCGTGTCCGTGTGCCAATAAAACTTTATTTGCAGGCACTGATTTGAATTTCACATTTCTGATTGTCACAAAATATTCTTTTGGTTTTCTTTCTTCCCAACCGTTTAAAAATGAAAAAGGTTCTTAGCTTGTGGGCCCAAGTATTCTAAGCCCTGTTTTTGCCAGCCCCTTGATGGTAGCCAAGGAGGTGGTTTTGCCCATCTCAGCAGATTTTGGAAGTGAATCTATGGGGTAAATTCCTAATGGAGAACAGGCTGGAACAAGGTGGTGTGTGTTTTTAATTTTGCTAGACTTTGCCAAAGCACTTTCCCAGGAAATTAACCCTGTTTACCTCCCCCAGCACCGGGGTTGCTCGCACACCTGAAAGTCCTGCCCATCTGATAGGTGGGAAGAGGCCGCATCTTATTTTGCTGTGCTTTTCTTTTCATTCATTTTTAAACCATTCAGTATTCTTTCAGTAAATTTGTCTATTTGTTCCCTTTACCTATTTTTCTAGGGGGATGTCGGCTTTTTTCTTGTTGGTGATCAGATTTGTTTTTTACGTATTAAGGACATTAGCCCTCTATCTGCCTAGTGCCCTGTGCTTCAATGTGAGAACCATCTGTGGCTGAGTGGGCAACCGGGCAGTGACTTTGCATATAAGATCTGGTCCCTGCTTCAGAGTCTCCTGGCCTGGTAGGGCAGGTCTAGCTCAGCACAGTGATGGGGGACGCTCAGGGTGCTGAGGGTGGCCTGAGCAGGCCCTAGCTTTGGGGTCAGCGAAACCTCTGATGGAGCAGGAGAGGTCAGGCAGAAAGGCGAAGCTGGGGAGGCGCTGGGGCAGAGGGAACAGCATGTGGGAAGGCTCAGAGGCAACAGTGAACTTGGGAGGAGTCAGGTGGGGCCTCACATATACGGTGAGGAGCTGGGCTCTCTGAGGGTGACAATAGGGGTGTGCTACCAGGGTGTGCTCTGACCTGTCCCCCATCCCTGCGGCGCAGCCAACAGAAGACCGAGCTGCCAGTCACAGAGAATGTGCAGACGATTCCACCGCCGTACGTGGTCCGAACCATCCTGGTCTATAGTCGTCCACCCTGCCAGCCCCAGTTCTCCCTGACGGAGCCCATGAAGGTGAGGGAGGCCTGGGAGAGGGAGGGATGCCTACAGCCAGCAGGATGGTGGTTAGACACTAGGAGGGACTTCCTGACCACAGGAGCTGGGGTGCCTAGAGTCAGGTTCCCAGAGTCTTGGGCAGTAGCTGGGAAATTGTGATCATGGGGGCATGGGGTGACCAAAGTCCCAAAGGCTAGGTTTCTTCCCCTGCAGAAAATGTTCCAGTGCCCGTATTTCTTCTTTGATGTTGTTTACATCCACAACGGCGCCGACGAGAAGGAGGAGGAGATGAGTTGGAAGGTGAGAGGCTGCTGTGGGTGTGGGTGGCAGGCGGATGTAGGTGCAGATGGGATGGCTCCGAACCCACCTGCCCTGGCTTTGAGGGAAAGGGGGGCTTTGAATCACTAAGGGACTTCAGGGCATCTAATGCCAGCCCCCTAGTTCATGATCTGTGCTGAGGGAAAACAGGCTCAGAGAGGGCCAGCAGCTAGGCCAGGGTCACACAGTGTGTCTCTGACAGAGTGGCACCTGGCAATAGGCTCAGAGGCACCTGTGCTCTCCTGGCATCAGGAGGAGGGAAGTCACCCATCCCTGCCCACCCACGCACGGCTCTGCCATTAGTCTTCTCTTTAGCGTTCCTGGTCCTGCTGGATCATGGTCATTCAACTTCCATTTCCCACATGTCTTCAGTGAACTAATGGGGCTGTTGGGACAGTGGCCCATGAGTATGTAGGGTCCTGTCCACTTCATCCCCAGCATCCCCTGCTTCTCTCTCTTCCTGCCTTCGCTTTCTCTGTGTCCTCTGCCTGGAGCACGCTTCCCTCCCTGCCTTGCCAGGCTCTGCTGGTCCTTTACATCCCAGCCCTGAACTAGTTGTGGCATCTCGAGTCGGCCACTTAACTCTCTGAGCATCACTTTACCCAACTGTGAGCAGAGGGGGTTGAGCCCAGCTCCTACTTATACTTCAGTACCCAAACGGGAAGTCCCTACTTGGAGAAAACTTCCCTGCTCCTCAAGGTAGATCAGCATGGGGGCTGAGGTCATTGTATCCGACTGTGCCTCTCCAGACTAGGGGCTCCAGCACTGAGACCTCTTGGGGTCCCTAGCACTGAGTGGGTGGCAGGAAATGTTTGCTGAATGTGGGAATGTTTTCTCGAAAACTCCTCTTTACCCTTCGGAACCCATTCCTGAGGCCCCCTCCTGGGAGGCCCTCCAGGACAGGGAGGGCCTGTCAGGGGAACCTCTGCCTGAACAGCCCTTCCTTGGCCCCATAGGACATGTTTGCCTTCATGGGAAGCCTGGATACCAAGGGTACCAGCTATAAGTACGAGGTGGCGCTGGCTGGGCCAGCCCTTGAGCTGCACAATTGTATGGCCAAGCTTCTGGCTCACCCGCTGCAGCGGCCCTGCCAAAGCCACGCCTCCTACAGCCTGCTGGAGGAGGACGATGAAGCCGCCGAGGCTGAGGCCACTGTCTGAACTGTCCCTGTACATCCAGCCTTCTAATACGATGAGACATTCGGCCCAGAATGCTGGTTCTCACACTGGGCTCTGTGGGACCCCCAGAGGGAGGTCTAGGAGGTATCCAAGGCACCTGGGGAGCCCTGAAGGGAACCTAGGATTCCAGGAAGCATCCCAGGGACTCTGGACACCCATTCCCTGTGTCTCTTTCCCAGCCCATATCCCACTCCCAGTTTTTCAGTTGTGATTCTTGTGCCCTGTGTGATTTTTGCCATCAAAATAAAAATCTGAGAATCCCTAACCCAGGTCCACAACGATCAACTTGTGTTAATTGGAATCTTTTTCGTTGCAAGTGACAGAAAACCCACCCACTGAGCAGAAAGGAGAATGGCTTGGTTCTTGTGGATAAGAAGCCATGGTGTAGCTTCAGGCTTTGCTGTATCCAGGTGCTCTGACATTGCCATTGGGGAGGGCTGAAATACCCTGCGTGGTTGGTGTTCATTGTGCCCTGCTTTCCTCCCAACCCGTGGAAAGGGGTGAGATGGCTGTGACTGCTCCCCAAATCCCAACCCAGGTGAAGTGAGGGCTCTCCCAGCACCCCTTACGACTGGCCTTGCCTAGGTCATGTAACCTTGCATTGGGCCAGTCATGGGCCAGAGCTGTGGTACACTCTGGTTGGCCAGGACTCCGTCAAGCTTCTCTGGGAAGGAAGCTTTATAGTTCCATCAGGAAATAGTGTGGGTGCTCCCCAGAGGAAGGGAGACAGATGTGACAGGTGCATCACTCAACTATCTTACTGGATGATGAGCAATTGTGAAAAAAAAAAAAAGCTCACCAGCTGGGTTTTCTCAGTTCCTTATCAAACAAAAATAGCTTTATCGAGAAACAGCTTTTCCTTCCCATGAGGATTTATTAGGCACCTGTGTGCCAGGCCCCTCGTTCAACTTCACACCAGCCTGGAAAGGATTATTCTCCCATTTTGCATGTGGGGAAACTAGAGCCCTAAGAGGCCCAGGGCTCCAAAGTAATGGACTCCCGACTCCGCAGAACTGAAAATGGGCAACACAGAGCCACTGCGGGAGGGAGATATTAATTGAAGCCTAACATACTATCAGGGCTGCGTGCGCTAATGGAGGCAGCCTCGGCAGATGGTTCTGTAAGACCTAATGCCTTGGCACCATCGGGTCCCGGGAGCGTAGCTCCACCCCCTCCAGCAGGCTGTGTTAGTGTTTACGCGGTTTTGAGAGATAACGACACACACGACGACCTCCACCCTACCGGGACCTTATCGGCTGCCCCTAGCCCTGCCTGGGCACTACCTGGTGTCGCAGGCTCGGGCCAGCATTAGAGCTCCTGAACCTAGATGTGGACAATACGTCGCGGGTCAGCCTGGCTGGGGACCCTGCACTGCGCCGAGGGGCGGGGACCCTGGCTGAGGGGCGGAGCGGCGCGTGCGCACAAGGGCGACGCGGGAAGTTGGAAATCGGCAGGTCGGGCAGCTGGTCTGGGGGACCGCTGGGGCATGGGCTCGGCGACAGTCCTGGCGCGGCGGCTGCAGGCGGCGCTGCGGAAGGAGGAGTTGCGGTGAGGGCAGGGCACGGGGTGGGTGGGCCAGGGGTAGGGGGCGAGTGTCGCGGTCCACTCTGACCCTCTGTCCTTAGGGCAGTGGAGGAGCTGCTGCGCCGTGGTGCTGACCCCAACCTGGTGCTTGAGGATGGCGCGGCGGCCATGCACCTGGCGGCCAGAGCCCAGCACCCACGGAGTCTGTGTTGCCTCGAGGCCCTGCTGCGCCGAGGCGGGGACCCCAACACTCGGTGAGGCAGGGTCTGGGCTCCGGGCAGCTTTTCCGCGAAGGAGAGGGGTCTCCTGAGTCCGAGGGAAAGACCTGGGAGTCCTGGAGAGGGCGTCCCGCGATTCGAGGATGCGGACTCAATGCCCGGGGGCGGAGCTTGGGGAATCTGGGGAAGGATCTTGAGGGTCCAAGGGCAGAGGCAGGGTACCAGACCGAGGGTGGGGTATGAGGTTGCGCTGAGGCCAAATGGGGATCAAAGGTTCGGATCTGGTGGTAGGCGCTCTAGAGTCAGAGAGCAGAGGTTTGGGTCCTGGCCCGAGGGCGCAGGATCTAGGTTCCAAGTGTGGTGTCTCAGGCTGAAGGGCGGAAATGGGGGTGCCGAGAGCCAAGGCCCCGGGCGGGGGGTGGGAGGATGGGGGCGGAGATCGAGTTCCCTCCTCCACCGACCCCTCCTCCTCTCCTGCCCCAGATCGGCCGAGGCGCTGACGCCGCTGCACGTGGCCGCTGCCTGGGGCTGTCGCCGCGGCCTGGAGCTGCTGCTGAGCCAGGGAGCGGACCCCGCGCTGCGCGACCAGGTGGGGGTCCCAGCGCTGTTTGTAGCAGGGCAAACCCGGAGGGAGGGAAAGAGGAAGGAAGGGAGGAAGCGAGGGAGGGAAGAGGGCGCCCCCTGCTGACCGCGCCCATGTAGGACGGACTCCGGCCTGTGGACCTGGCCGAGCAGCAGGGGCACCAGAACTGTGTGCGTGTCCTTCGGGAGCTGGAGGCTCGTACCAGGACCCCAACACGGACCCGGGCAGACCCCCAGGAGCCAGAGCCCGAGCCAAAGCCTGGCAGTGAGTGGTGCCTGTGCAGCTGGGGGTGCTTAGCCTCTGATCTAGCTTTGCGGGTCTCTGTGTGTGACATCCACGCTCTCCCACTGTTTCTGTTTCACGACTAAGGTCTCTGGTCCGTCTCTCTGCCTCCGACTCTGTCCTTCCTCTTTGCGATTGCAGCCGCCTCTTTCTGTGTGATCTGACTTCCATCTTTGTCTCTCACTTCCTCCTCCCCTCCTCTCTGACTCCCACTCTTATCCCCTGCTCCAGGCCCAGGCCCTTGGGGAAAGGGGCTGAGTATCAGCCCCTCTGGACCTCCCAGTGTGACACTGGACTCCACAACACTGGGCAGAGGTGATGACAAGGACATGAGCCTGGAGGCTGGCCCTGGACCCCCCAGCCTCCTTGCCCACCCTGAGATTGCTGGCACAGATGGCAGCTTGGAGTCCCCCCTGGGATGCTGGGACTGCAGCTCAGTTGCCTCCTTTGTCACCGCGGTTGAGGCCTCTGGAGCTGAGGACCCAACCGCCCACATGTCCCCCTGGGCTGGTGTCCGACCCTCCCAGAGGGTGCCAAGATCTTCGAGTACCCCACAGCAGGAACATCGAGCCCTCGTGGAGGACAGGGAGGCAGAACTAAATGCCCGTCTGCAGGCCCTGACTCTGACCTTGCCAGATGCCTCCCCCTCCCCCAAGTTCTTCCCAGAGAGGAGCCCAGCCCATAGTGCCCCTTGGGAACCACTGCCTGGACCCTCTGACTTCCACATCCCAAAAGATGACCAGTTGTCCCTCGACAGTGATGTGACTGCCCTCTGGCTGACAGAGGATGAGGCGAGCGCCACAGGTGGCAGGGACCCCATCACCTCTTGCCAGTGCCCACCGGACCCCACCACGTCTGACCTGGAGCTGCTGCAAGGGCTCCGGGCACTTGGCAAGAGCCGCGGTCCCATCACGTCCTTCACCCGGCCATACTACCTCCAACCACTAGAAGAAGCCCAGGCTGCTCGTGGTTAGTATCCAGAGTCCAAGGAGCCTCCAGGAGTCCTCGGAGACCCGTGGCTCTCAGTGCAACCTACTTCTCCCTTCATCTCTGGGAACCATCCTTTCCTTTGTCTCTCTTGACTCAGTTTCCCCTCCCAGTCCTAGAATTCTCAGGGCACAGCCCAGAGCTGGCCAAAGCCCTGCGGACCGGCCGTATCCCAGATGCCCGGGCAGATGAGGATGCACTTGCCAAGCAGTTTGAGCGACCAGAACCCACCAGACGGTGGCGGGAGGGCGTCATGAAGTCCAGCTTCACATATCTGCTGCTGGACCCCAGGTACTTGGAACAGGAATGACCCAGAAGTGGGAACTGGAAAATTCTGAGATTGGTTCTTATCTGCTGTGTGTCCTTAGGAAGGGAACTGGCCCTCTCTGGTCATCAGCTTCTTTATCTATATAAAGGCAGTTGGATCCAATTCAAGCTGCTGAGTGTCCTTGGCGAACAGCCACCCACCCTGCCTTTTATAAAACAGGGGTCACTGGACGTGGGTTGCTCTGTCTTTAAAGACTGCCTCTGGGGCGACTCCCGTCACTTTTCCTTCTCTGAGACACCTACTTCATCTAGGAAGACTCAGAACCTTCCAGCCCGAGCCTTCTCACTGACCCTGGCTGAATGCCTTCGGATTTTTGTCCATGCCATCTTCTACGTGGGCAAGGGAACACGGACCCGGCCGAATGCTCACCTCTGGAAGGCCCTCAGCCACCGAGGGTGGCCAGGAAAACAGGTGTGAGGATAAGGACCAGGTTCATGGCAGGGGTGGCACAGTTGCGGGCAGGTAGAGGAAAGAGGGAGTTGGGGGGCAGGCCTCTGACCCTGCCCTGGCTCCCCTCAGGCCTGCCCCAAGGTGCGCCAGATCTTAGACATTTGGGCCAGCGGTCGCGGTGTTGTCTCCCTGCATTGCTTCCAGCATGTGGTTGCTGTGGAGGCTTACACTCGAGAAGCATGTCTTGTGGATGCTCTAGGTAGGTGCCTGGCTTGTGGGGTCGGTGGGGGGACGGTCACATGAAGGGCACTTGATCTACCGATTCCCTCACCCCTTGCCCCTCAGGGCTGTTCATTCATTCAATGAGCAATTATTGAGCACCAATTATGTACCTGCGCATGCACAGATTTTGCTCCATTGGTTTATCCCTGCTTGAGGGCAATACCCAGTGGGTTTACTGGCACATACTTCTGCCTGGGGTTCCTGGAGTCTGCTTTTGTGACCTTACTCCTAATCTCCCCAGGGATCCAGACGCTGATCAACCAGAAGCAAGGACACTGCTATGGAGTGGTGGCCGGCTGGCCACCCACCCGGCGCCGCCGCTTGGGGGTGCATCTGCTGCACCGTGCCCTCCTTGTCTTCCTGGCTGAGGGTGAGCGAGAGCTATGGCCCCAGGACATCCAGGCCCGTGGCTGAGCACTGGGGAATTGGCCATCCAGCCTAGGTCGAGATCAGGGTGTTTGAATGTTCCAGCTGCCCCGCGCTGAGAGCAGCCCCCCGTCTCCAGCTCCAGAAGGCTGGTCGGGGAGCAGCAGGACAATCTCTCCCTCGGGCTGAGGGTGGACTTTATTACAGATGGAACTGCTGGAGAGGTAGTGAGCTCCCTGTCATGGGTGGACAATAAGGGGATGTGGGAGGAGAACAAGTAGACCAGAAGGTTCTTTGGAACACTCTGGTGCTTTGAAATATGCCAATGCTTTGGTAGTTTGGTCCTGTTTGGGCAAACAGAGTCCATTTTTATCTCCCTGACACAGGGGACCTACAATGTAGGCTGGGCTGGGGGCTTCCTCAGCCACATGAAGGGAATCTGCCCAGCTCAAGAGTTAGGTTTCGCTGCTTCCCAGCTGTGGGACCTCGGACCAGCAATTTCTCTGTCTGAGCCTCACTGTCCTCAGTTGTACACAATGGGGAAAGTGCGAGGTTCTACCTCAGGGGGTCACTGAGGAAATCAGATTAAACCGTCATGGGGTAAAGTGTTTGGCTCAGAGCCCTACTGAGCCAGAGGCGGCCCTGCAGGCGGAAAGTCTCTGGGGGAAGGCGGGGGGGTGTCAGGATGTTCTCGAGGTACCGACTTGTGTATTGAGGGGTGGGCAGAACTGAGGAGGTCATCGCGGTGTGGATGTGAGACACCAGCTCTCCTTGGCATCACTGTGACTGGAGCCTCCTGGTGTTGCTTCTCTGAACCTGTTTCTTCCACTGTAAAATGGGATCACTAACCCCAACACTAACCTCTTTGCTCTTTATGCAAAGAGCTTCAGTAAGTGCCAAGCCTCTATCCTGGTGAGGTGGTGGCAGGATCACTTACATTTTCCAGAACTTGCTTCTTCAAAGCAGTCCAGTGGGTTTAGGGACTTGGTGAGAGCCGCTGCCTCATTGGGTTCACCTGCCTGTCATCGTTGCTCAGAGAACCAGGTCCTGCAGGGGGCGGGCTAAGGTTCCACCTGCCTCCTGGCCTCCACTGCTGAGCCCCTGGCTACTCTGGCTGCTAGGGTAATTAGGGTTCCTGCCTCTGGAGTGGGCCTGGGCTCTACCATTTTTAACTGAGCTGAAGAAACCTCACTCCGAGCTTCCCTTTCCTCATGTGTAAGACAAGTAATTCTCCCAGACACCAAGTAGGTGCTTGATAAAGTGATAGCAATTAAAACAGCATGCTGGGACTTCCCTGGTGGCACGGTGGTTAAGAATTCGCCTGCCAATGCAGGGGCCACGGGGTCAAGCCCTGGTCCGGGAAGATCCCACACGCCGCAGAGCAACTAAGCCCGTGCGCCACAGCTACTGAGCCTGCACTCTAGAGTCCGTGAGCCACAACTACCGAAGCCCGCGTGCCTAAGAGCCCATGCTCCACAACAAGAGAAGCCACTGCAGTGAGGAACCTGCACACCGCAACGAAGAGCAGCCCCCGCTCGCCGCAACTAGAGAAAGCTCACGTGCGGCAACGAAGACCCAACGCAGCCAAAAATAAATAAATAAATAAATAAATTTATTTTTTAAAAAAAAACGAACAGCATGCCATCTCTCAAGAATACACAAACAGAAAGAATCCAGAGACATCCCTCCACCCCGCCACAAAAAGAGGCCCAGAAGAGGAGGGATTTGTCTAAAACACAGGGTATCCCAACCTTGGCCCTACTGACTTTTGAGACCAAGTTACTCCTTGCAGTGGGGGCCGGGGGCCGTCCTGTGTACTGTAGGGTGTCAGGCAGCATTCCTGTACTCCACCCACAAGATTCCAGGTGCACCTCCCCCTCCAGTTGTGATAATCAAACATATCTCCAGAATTTGTCAACCAACAGCAGTGCCCCTGTAAGAACCCCTTTAAATTAAAGGTGGGTTCACAAACCAGTGGGGAAAGGACCAAAGGTGCAGCAACTGAGGGGACAAATCTCCCACTGGCCACACAAACCACGGGTAAACCTAGATATACATACATTAGAATAAAATATAGAGGACCAAGAGCACAGCCATGGAGCAGGGAAATCCAGAGAAATCTGGATTCAAAAAAAAAAAGACTCGAAATAAAAATCATCGTGACAAAAGCCACTCAAAACCAAGTTATAAGATAAAATGGGACAGTAAGAGGTACTAACTTGCTGTGTGGTGTGGAGTGAAGGGGATTCAATGAACCTATGGGTGTCAGGCACTCAGCACAGGGCTTTGCATACAGCTGACACAATTATGGCTACTGGAATCAGATGCAACCGTCCTCGGATCCTCACCTCAACTTCAGCATCGACCTCAGTTGGTTCTCCTCCTCCCCTCCAGGGACGGGCAGCTCACCCCCTATCCACCTTCTGCTCCGGAAATACTGCCCAAGTAGCCCCTGCATTTTGAGGAGGGAGGGGAACTCGGGAAACAAGCCTGAACGGCCGACATCCTCAAGTCTCTGTGGGCCAGCCCTGAGGGGGAGGCACTCGATTCAGTTCAGTCTGCACCCCTGAGGGGGGGGCACTCGACTCAGTTCTGTCTGCACTTGGGGAAACTGAGGCTCAGGGCGGCCCCGCGCTTCGGTCACCCAACACAGGCCTGGAGGCTCAGATTGTCACTTTTTATTGAGTTACAAGTTGAGATGTGCGGGTTCGGTGGTGCCAGCCCCTCCCAAACCCTCCCTCCTTGGGCCACAATAGCTCCCAGCGCCGAGGAATGGGGGGTGGTAAGGGGTCTCGGGCATTGGGGCGGGGTCTCGAAGGTCCCTGCGGGGCTCGTGGGTCCCAGGATCAAGCACGGCGAACACGGAAGACAGAGAGCGGGGTGGTGGCCTGCCTCGGCCCTGGCGTTTCGGGGTAGGGGGCTTCTGTACAAGGTCATCCTCCGCGGGGGTCCCGGCTATGGCCCCGAAAAACCGATGGGTCCCGCAGGACTAGCAGAGAGCGGTGTGTCCACCTGGCTCCCACGAACGCCACGTCCTGCCCAGCCGGCCTGGGGGGCGTCTCTCTGACCTGACCCCGCCCACTGGAGCGAACGGCCCGCCCAGGTGGTCCGCGCGGGCGGCAGACCCAACTCCGGCTCCGGGCCCCTCCTCAGGCTCCTCGGCTCACTAAGCGCTACCCTGCCAGCTCAGCGGCTACTTCTTTTCCTCTGGGGGCGTGGGCAGGGGCTCGGGCAGGGCCTTGGGCGAGGGCTCGGGCTCCCAGAGCAGGAATTCGTGGAGCAGCGTGTTGACCGTTTCCGGACACTCCAGCATCACCATGTGGCTGCCTTCATCGATGAGCTTCAGGAAGGCCAGGAGCAGGATCTGCGGAGGACGCGGGCTCAGAGCAGGCAGAGACAGGCCGACGGAGCTCGGGGCCAGGCTGCCCTGGGACTCCCCCCGCCCCCCCTTCTATGCATGGCCTCCAACATCAGGAAGTCCTTCTTGCAATCTACCCTATATTCCTCCACTTCCACCCAAGGGGGATCTGGAAGATGGCCTGTCACCCTGCTGGAGCCCAACTGGATATTCATTCATTCCCCGTTTATTAAGTGCCTACAATATGTCCAGAGCAGGATTTCTCAACCCGTGCACTAACGCCATTTGGGGTGGGATCATTCTCTGGGATGGGGACTGTTCCATGCACTGTAGGATGTTGAGCAGCATCCCTGGCTTCGATCCACTAGATGCCAGTGATAGCATCCCACTCCCCCGCCACAGTACGACAATTTAAAATCTCTCCGGGGACTTCCCTGGTGGCGCAGTGGTTACGAATCTGCGTGCCAATGCAGGGGATACAGGCTCGAGCCCTGATCCGGGAAGATCCCACATGCCATAGAGCAACTAAGCCAGTGCGCCCCAACTACTGAGCCTGTGCTCTAGAGCCCGCGAGCCGCAACTACTGAGCTTGCGGTGTAGAGCCCTGGAGCCACAACTACTGAAGCCCACCTGCCTAGAGCCTATGCTCCGCAACGAGAAGCCACCACAATGAGAAGCCTGCGCACCGCAACGAAGACCCAACGCAGCCAAAAATAAAAAACATAAAAAAAAAAAAAAAAATCTCTCCAGACATTGCCAAATGTCTCTTGGGGGCAAAGTCACCTCGGTGAGAAATCACTGACAGATGGAGAGTCTCTCATGCTAAGGTAGGGTTTCTCAACCTCCACATGACAGACACTTGGCGCTGGATCATTTTCTGCGGTGGGGATGTCCTGCTCATTGTAGGTTACTGGGCAACATCCTTGGCCTCCACCCACCAGATGCCAGAGCACCTCCCTCCCCTACAGTTATGACAACCAGAAAAGCCTGCAGACATTTCCAAGTGTCCCCTGTGGGGCAGAATCATCCCTGGTTAGGAACCACTGGCCCAGAGCTATTCTTAGCCCTAAGGATCTCAAGACCCTTTCTGGGGAATCTGATCTAAAGAAACCAGCTCGCCCTTGAAGAATTATGTAGCCCATCACAAATCCCAACTGTGAAGAGTGCCTTTTTTTTTTTTTTTTTTTTTTTTTTTTTTGGCCATGCTGCCTGGCATGTGGGATCCTAGTTCCCTCACCATGGATCAAACCCGTGCCCCCTGCAGTGGAAGCACGGAGTCCTAACCACTGGACCGCCAGGGTAGCCCCACGAAGACTGCCTTTTAATGTGCAGTGGGGACAGCACATAAACCTACCACCTGTTCAAGGCAGCCCCACTTTCTGGATTCCACCTTTGACTCTCCATCTAAGCTCTGACGTCCCTGGGGCTGGAACACAAGGCAGAGTCCCCCTGGACTGTGCAAGGGGGATCTGAAGGGTGTGGTGGCCGAAGTGCCATACCTCAGCCATGCGCTGGTCTTCCTCCACCGGCACAAACTTGTCGTGCATGCCATGGACGAGCAGGACGGGCACGGTGAGCTCGGCATGGTAGACCTCGTCGCCCTCGGGCCAGTACTGGCCACTCATCATGGCCCGAAGCACAAAGGAAGACACATTGAACGCATTGCCCTCCTTCAGCAGCTGCTTCTCTTTGGCCCCTTGGCGGGCGAAGCCAGCCCTGGGGGTGGGGAGGCACTGTTGGAGCCCTCATGACAGCTCAGCCACCAGGGGTGCCCCCATGCCAGCCCCAGCCATATAGCTTCCCCTCCCATCCACCCTGGGGAGATGCCAGGGCAGGGCCAGGTCACTCACTTGAGGAAGCTCCAAGCCAGACAGGGTGACAGGCAGTGCAGGACGCACGTGGGCATGTTGAAGATGGAGCAGAAGCTGGGCTCCAGTGCCGTAGGGCCCCCGCCGTTGATCATGATCATCTTGTGCACCAGATCCGGGTACTCATGAGCCAGGAACGTGCAGAAGGAGACACTGCCCCATGGATGGATGGTGGGGAGGGTTGAAGGGCAGTGGTCAGCAGGATACAAGCAGTGAAGGGGTTAATGCCCTCCCCTCACCCAGAGGCATATACTTGAAGGCCAAGGTTCTTCCCCTGGGGTCCATGGGCACCAAATGGGGGTGAGGGATGGGTGGGGCATCTCGAATGCCCTGAAATTGAGAGACTCGTGTGTGTGTGTGTGTGTGTGTGTGTGTGTGTGTGTGTGTGTGTGTTGAGGGTGGATTTTTTTTCTTTTGGAGAAAGGATCCAAATACATAACTTTTATCAGATCCTCAAAGTCATCATAACCCCCAAAGGAGTAAGAATTACTTATTGCCAAGTGTTAGGAAAGCTATTTGATTAAACCAACCCTTTGCCTTCTCAGAGAACGTCCCTGTTTCCAGCGTATCCCTTCCCTTTAAGGATCTTCTCTCATTGGCCCCTGGGTCTGGCACATCTGCCTGCCTTATGCAAGGTGGAAGGGTGCAGGTACCTCTCCTCATTCCCCCTAAAGCAGAGTTTGTTTTGCAAACTATGGCCTGTGGGCTAGCTGCTTGTTTTTGTAAACTTAAGTTTACAATCTTGTAAATGTGTAAAATATTTTATAAATAAAGATTTATTAGAATAAAACCATGCCCATTTGTTTACAATTATGTCTGCTTTCTTTCTACAACAGTAGCCATGTGAAGTTTCAACAGAGATCAACCATTATGGCCTGCAAACCTAAAATATTTACTATTTGGCTCTTTAAGAAAAAGTTTGCCAACGCTTGCTGAAAAGAGGGACAGGATACAAGCAGGAGTCAGGTGGGCTTGACTGTCCCGGTGACTCACTGTGTGCCCTTGGGCAAATTGCTTAACCTCTCTGAGCTACCATCTCCACATTTGTGACACAGTAACTGTGCTGACCTCACAGCATTGTTATGGGGTCACAGGAATTTCCACAGGTGGGTGCTCATTTAATTGGAGGAATCATTTAGCATAAGCATCCACTTTGAGGTATGTTTTCATATAAGCAAATAGGAGCTATGCTATTTCCCAGTCTGGCTTCCTTTCTTTTGGAAACTTATGTAATATTTCCTTTTCTTGTCTAGTTGCATGGGCTACAACTGCTAAAACAGTGGTTCTCAACCTGGCTGGCTGATCAGATCCTGCCTTTCCTCCTGGGTAAAGGACAGAATGGTACCACTTGGCAGTGATCAGGCACCCAGGTCCAGAGCCTTCCATGGCGTGGGCTCTCATCTAAATGCTAGGTGGTATTATCTGTCACCCCTTTAAGGAAGAATGAATTATAGCAACCTGTGCCCTTGTAAACAAAAATTATGGGATTCCAATTAGTCTTTCCTTGGAGCCCTTGGGGTCTCCAGAGCAACCAATTTTTGAACTTAGTTGAAGACAGTGGTTCTCAGCTAGGGGTGATTCTGCCTACCAGAGGAACTCTGGCACTATCTGAAGGCATTTTTGATTGTCATGATCATCACTAGACCATTGTGCTAGTGGCGTCTAATCGGTAGAGGTCAGAGACGCTGCTAAACATCCCACAATGCACAAGAAAGCCCCTCACAGAAAAGAATTACCTGACTCAAAATGTCAATAGTTCAGGGATTGAGATACTGCTTTAAAACAATGTGAAACAATAGCATTGGTGGCAGGAATCCCTGTTTTGTTGCAGATGTTAGCAGGATTTTTCAAGAAGGGAAATCAGTATTTTGTGAGTAGGTGTCCAGTTCCTGCCAGTCTCCACCCTTCACCCTCATCCCCACCCCAGTGTTGGCTCACCCGTAAGAATGCCCAATGAGCACGTTTCGCTTCTTGGCATAGCGCTTGAAGATGGCACGCATGTCCTCTGCCAGTGCATAGAAGGTGTAGGCGGCGGCCACCTGGGGCGCTGAGCTGGCCCCGTGGCCGGCCAGGTCGGGCGCCACCACCTCGTAGCCCAGGCGCACAAAGAAGTCCAGCTGTTCCTTCCAGATGGCCAGGGAACCGCCGACACCGTGGATGAAAAAGAGCACCACATCGGCCTGGGCGCCCTTGCAGCTGGTGATGCGCTTCTCACAGTCAATGTGGATGGTCCGCTTGGGGCGTCGGGCTCGCCGCCGTCGTCCGCCACTGCCACTCCCAGCACTGCCTGGGCCCGAGCGGGTATCGCTGCCCGCTGGGTCAGCCAGCTCTACCTCGAGGGCGGCTGGTGGCTCCCCAGAGCCGTTCTGCCCGTGCAGGAGGTCAGCTCGTGGTGCCCGGCCCAGGTTCTCCACCAGTAACCGCCCATTGCGGTACACGGTGATTCTGCGCTGGCAGTGGACCAAGCCAGATTGGTCCCCCTGGGCGGCGTCTGACAGTGGTGGAGGTGGGGTGGGGAGCGGAGCGGGTCCAGCATGCTTCACCCGCAGCACGCGGCCAGGCTTGACCTCCACAAAGGTGTAGCCATCACTGGACTCCACACTCTCCAGGGGCCCCACAGCATTGGGTGGCGCGCCCAGCAGGCAGCAAAAGATCCCATCGGTCACCCCGGTCAACATGGTGTGTCCTGTGAGTGGGGTCGTGACAGCCAGGTCAGAGGCCATCTAAACAGGGAGCCTTCCACTCCCATAGCACCCATTCCCCACACCTGGGTCAGGTGAGTTGCACTGCGAGGCCCCATCTAGGCTCCAGTTTGGGGGTGGCCAGAACCAGCCACGCACTGAGATGTTTTGTCTGGTCAGTGCCTGTGTGGTGTTCGGCCACCCTTCTGGGCCAGCCTAGTCTATCCTAGAGAGAAGGTCGTGGCTGACACCAAGAGGCATTCATTGGGGGTGGCTTCCCGGAGGAGGGGACGTTGTGGCAAATGTGGCCCATCCTTGAGGACCCTCCAGCTCAGGTTTATAGCAGTAATGCCTTCCTAAACCCACTCATTCATTCGTCCATTCATTCATTCATGCACTGTTTCCTTAATTCACTTTCACTAAACCAGCATACCCTGAGGGCTCCAAAGGCATCTAAAAATGTGCAGATCCCAAAGAGCCCCCATCCCAGGCCTCTAAACCTGGCTTCTGAAAGGTGACACCCTGGGAGAGGGGTTTCAGGACTGAGCTCCAGAAGCCCTTGCCCAACTCCCCAAGACCATGAGTGCAATGGGTCTGTTTCACAGACCTACAAGCTGAGGCTCAGACACTCTGGGAAGAAGGTGCTCTGTCCCCACTGCTCAGTACCTTGGGTTCTGGGGAATCTGGCACACAGCCCCCAGTGGTGGAGATGAGGATGGAGAAGGTAAAGCCCTGGCTGGGGGCCTCCAGGCCTCCATCCCGCTCCGTGGGCCACGGCCCTCACTCCGTGTCCATGGCAACTGCAGGCAGTTACATAACTCGAGGGGGATACCCATTGTTTAGGCCCTGGTGATGGGACCAACCCCTCCCCATCCCCATCCTGGGCTCCGCGGGGATAATGAACGCCGAACACCCGTCCTGCAGTGGCCCGTACTTGCTGAGGAAGGGGGAGCAGGCCGCGCCCCCCACCTCCGGCGGGGTTCCAACCCGGGATTGCCAAAGGGGGCGCAGATGCGCCACGCCAGACCCCCTCCACAGAGCCAGGCCCCCGCCTCCTGGGTGCCCGTCAACCCTGCGGCGGGGTCGAGGCCACTGGGGCTCCGTGGCTTCCTAAGGGCTTTGTGGACACCCCCCATCCAAAGTGAAAGACCCAGGGGCCTCAGTGTCCCCTTCCCACGGCCCGGTCCCTGCTCACCTCATCGAGGGCCCTGGGGCCCGGGGCAGGGCAAAGGGGTCCCGGGCGGAGAAGCCGGCGTCCGCCTGCGGGCGCCGTTTACATGGTGGCGCGGGGTCGGGCCGGGCGCGTTTACGCGGGCGGGCGCGGGCCCAAGGCGGTCAGTGCGGGGATATCCCGCTACCGCCTAGCGAGACGGCCCTTTAAGTGTCTTCCCCGGGGGGGGCGGGACCGTGCACCGACTGACTGGAGCCTTGGCCAATAGCAGCTGCATAATGACCTGGCCTAGTTAGACTGCCAATCAGAGGCAGCAACTCCGGGATAAGGGCGGGCTCTCGGGGCAACGACCCCGCCTCCCTCAAGGTTTACGGAGGTGGAGGGAGGGATTGGGCCTGGTTAACCGCCAAGAAGGGGTCGCATCCTGAGGTCTTCCGGGCCCCTCCTTGCTGCAAAGAGGATCTCCTCGGCTAGCCTCTGCCTCCGAACTGCCCTGTCCCCTCCAAACGGAGCCCCCATGCCCCTCTCTCTGTGCTGACCTTTCCATTCTACAGTCTCCCAGATCTTTGCAATTTCAGGCGGGGAAACTGAGGCTCATAAATGGCACAAGGTCACAAGGCAAGCTGGGGGGCAGAGATGGGACTTGGAACCACGGCTGTGTGATTCCAAGTTCTGCAAATTGTTATTCGTTAAACCATTAAACAGATATCTTGGAGCTATGGGTAATTAAGGAATTGGAGTTTCACAAATAGGCCAATTTAACTGGTGACCCTGGTCCCAGCCGGAGCCAGAAAGCCCACAGTTCAAATCCAGCCTCTACCCTTTGCTGATATGTGACCTTGGGCAAGTCCTTTCCCTGAGACTCCATTTATTTCTCTATGGAATTAATTCCCTCATGAGTTTGCTCAGCAGGGGAAGTGCTCCATACATTATTGGCATTATTATTGTACTGTTGTAGTATTGTAGTGGTTTGCTAAATGATGGTGCAGGAAGGATGGGCTTCAGAGGACAAGGGGTTAATCATCCCTTCCCCACTCCTATCCCCTGGAATTTGCTGGCAGAGCTGGGTTAGGTCCAGCCACCCACTCTTGCCCACTCAGGTGCTCCTGGGAGACTACAGTTTATTAATGCAGAAAAAACTCCCCTCCCCCTCCCCAGGCTGGGAGATACTGGGGTGCCTGCAGGGACTCAGCTGCAAGCCTGGCCCTTGAGGGCGCCCTGGGCTTCAGGGAGAGTCTGGGGAGAGCTGTGTGGGGGCAGTGTTGGGCCAGAGGGAGGGATAGGACTGGGGGAAAGGAGAGTACTGAGGAGGATTTTAAAGAGATGACTAGGGGAGCACCAGGCAGAGGAGGTTGTAGCTGAAATTTAGGGTGTGTGTGTATGGCGAGAGCGGGCTTCAAATGCCTGCCAGATATTTTCCCTGGGGCAATGGGGAGCCGTAGAGGGTGTGTAAGAAGGGAAAGGGCTCAGATATGAGTATTAGAAAAATAGGGCCTGAACGGGGGCACCGCCAAGGGCAAGCCTGCAACCGTTGAGTTCTGCAGATTGAGAAACTGAATGACCACCCCAAGGACATCCAGCCAACACCAACTCAGACTTCTGGGCTCCCCGCCAAGGGGCGGAGACTTGGCTGGGGCTAAGGGAAAGCTGCCAGCCGTGTGCCGTCTGCCTGGCTCCCGCTGGGGGTGGGAAATTCAACCAGCCGTTTCCTGAGGCTGCCACCAGCTGCGCCACCGTCACCCCAGGGTACCCTCTGTAGAGCTACAGGAGAAGGAACTACAACTCCCAGCAGACCCAGGGACATAATGTCTTGTACGCACGCGCATGCGGAGGAGGCGCCGTTCGCCTGTCACCTGCTGGTCTACAAGAAGAACTACACTCTCCTGTGGGCCCTGACGCTCACGCCTAAGATGCGGTGCGCCTACGTAGAACTACAACTCCCGCGGCAATGAGGGCTCCGCCTAGAAGAAACTACATTTCCCAGAAGTCCTCGTCCCCGCAGCTGCGGAACCTATGGGCTTTGAAATAGCTGCCACCGGACGGCGTGCCGGCGGCGGACATGGCTTTCTCGACCAGATCGGTGGGGCCCCTGTTGGGGCCAGTCAGTAGGTCAGCGGCGCTTTTGGGTGGCAGGTGAGTCCTCAGGGGGACCCCTTCCCAAATCTGGGAGTAAGGGCGGCGTCGGGGACTGGCCCCAGCTGTTTACCAACCACATGACCTTCCAATGCCTTGAGAACTCCTCGAGCGCCTTTATGCTGCCAGGCTCCCTCTGGCATTGATCGGGAAGCCCAAGCTCGGAGAGGTTGGGCGCCACGCAGAAGTCACACAGCGCCCCCTCTAACCTTCCCCGGCAGGTGGCTCCAGCCCCGGGCCTGGCTGGGGCTCCCCGACGCCTGGGGACTCCCCGCCGTGCAGCAGACCCGGGGCAAGGCGCGCGGGAACGAGTATCAGCCGAGCAACATCAAGCGCAAGAACAAGCATGGTTGGATCCGGCGCTTGAGCAAGCCAAGCGGCGTCCAGGTCATTCTTCGCCGCATGCACAAGGGTCGAAAATCGTTGAGCCACTGAGCAGCGCGACTCTGCCGGCTGGACGCCCCCCCGCCATTAAAGCATTTTTCCTCGCTGACGACTGGGACTCGGACGGACATGAATTCTCAGATTTCGGGGTTGGCCCAGGGGAAGAATTGTGGGATTGGACTGGAAGAGGGAGTGGGAAGTCAGACCTTGCCAAATGCCTTTTTACGCTTTTGAATTAGGAAGAATTTCGAACATGTGCATCAGTCCACAGAATGGTACAGTGAACGCCCTTGTAACCCAGTACACAGCTCTACCCACAACCTATCCTGCCCTCTCCTGAGGTGCAAATCTCGGGCAGCAGGTTATTTCTTCTGTAAATATTTCAGAACTCACTTCTCTAAGATAATGGCCCTTTAATACATATTCAGAAAGCTTTTCAAAGCTAAAAAAAAAGGTCAACCATTCATGTCATTAAAAATCTAATAAATGTTCAAATTTTCACTTGTCTTATAAAATGTCAATTCTCACAGTTCTAGGAAGGCTTGTGGAGAGGTGGGAGGGGTTTGAATCCTCCACCTGCCCCTTGGGGATGGGCTCTGTGACCTTGAGCAAGATCTCAGCCCTCTGAGGTTCATTTGGTTCCAATAAAATGGGACGTCCCTGGCAGTACAGTGGTTATGACTCCAGGTTTCCACTGCAGGGGGCGCGGGTTCCATCCCTGGTTGGGGAATTAGGATCCTGCATGCTGCGCGGCCAAAAAAATAAAGAGGATCCGTCCTTAAAATGAGATGCTTATTTCTCCTTTGCTGTGATGTTGGTGTAATAATACTTAGTAGCTTCCACTTAGTAACTTACTGAGTACTTCCTTAATAAGTTCTTGTTCTCTCCAGGCTGTCAGGCTGATGGTGGTCGTGGTGGGGGGGCGGTGGCCTGATTCGTACCCAGGCAGTTTGGACACAGTGGACTCAGGGCTGGGAGGATGATTGTGAGGACTGTGGAGCCCAGAGGAGGCACTGGACTTTGCCTTGGGAAGAACGCAGTCGAGGAAGGCTTCTTAGAGAAGGTGGCAGGGTCTGGGAGAGCCCAAAGGGAGGAGGGATTGGACGGGTCAGGATAAAAGGTGGACGAAGGAGGCCGGAGGGGCCCAGAATTTGGGACCGAGGAGGCGGGACTGTATCCTTGGGATACTGGGGAGCCAAGGGAAGTGCTTCAAAGATGCTCTGTCAGCTTAAAGATATCAAGCGGCTAGTGTGGGAGCAGTTTAGATAAGCCAAAACCTAAGGTTGGGACCCCAGGGAGGAGGCTGGGAGTGTAACGGTGGGTCCCTATCCTTCCGGGGGCTGCTGTAAGAACCTCATGAACCACCATATGAAAAAGCGTAGCAAATGCTAGAGAGACCGGTGGGACCTCCGGGTGTTGCAGACTACAAATCCCAAGGGGCTTTGGGGGCGCGGCCTCCGCCCACTTCCGGATTTCGCTGCTCTTCGCTTGCAAGTCCCGGGCGGGGTTTTGCTCTCTCAACTGAACTTGACAACGAAGGGAGGCGGCGTGGCGACCAATGGCCGCGTGACTTTGCCGGATCTGGCCAATGGGAGTGCGCAAAGACCGCATAACTTGGAGGCAGGGCCAGAGGGTGGACCAACGACTGAAGGGCGGCCGCACCAGCAGTGTGGGCTGTGCCGTGGCTAGAAGTTACTGTGCGGCGGCTGCTAAGGAGGCGGCTGTGGTGGCGGTGGCGGCGGCTGAGGCGGTGGCTGAGGCGGCGACGGAGGAAACAGAAGATGGTGAGGGTGGCCGCCAGGGCCGTACTCCCCCTCCGCTCGACAAAATGGCGCCGCGGGCCCACCCACCTCCAGTAACCCCCGAGGCCCCTCACCGCCCTGGCCGGCCCCCTGGGGCCCGGCCCCGCCCCTCTCTCTGACCTGTCACCTTCGACCCCCCCGGACCCTGCTGTAAGCTTCTTGCTGACCCCGTCCTGGCTCCATCTCCGACCCCTGACCCTATCTAGGTTTCCAGGCCCTGACAACTCATTCATTTCCGGGTCGCGGCTCCCCCGGAAATCGCCTGGGGGTGTGGGGATGGGGTCCCCCGAGACCCCCAACTGAGGCCTCGTCCTCCGGGCGCCAGGCCTGGGCCTTTCCTGATCGGGAAGGTTTGGGAGGCCGACCTGAGCGTCGGGGCGGGGAGGGGGCTTGACATCGTGACATGCGGGGCTTTATCGCCAAAGGAAGTGCGACATCGCGAACTGCCTTGGTCCCCCAGAGCCCTGACCCCACCTCCAACATTCCGGTCCCGACCAGCTCTAAGAGGGGGCGACTTCATCTCTCCAGTTATCAGGCCCTATCCCTGTTAAATGAGGGTAGCAGTAGTCCAGACTTAATAGGGTTGTGATAATTTGGGGAACTGACGTCTTAAAGGGCTTGGGACAGTGAACGCTCAACAGATGAGCTGGGTGACTCGGGGATGGTGACATTCCCTCCCAGCTGTCTCCTCATCTTGAAGTGGGGATAATGCCAACTTTTTGGGAGGTTAAAATCCCCATTGGGCCGCTCACTCATCCTGGGATTTGGGTCTGGTGGTTCTTTGGGGTTTGGGCTCTCCACCTGTGAAGTGGGACACAGCCTCACAGTTGGGCTGAAGCCCCCTTCATTCCCTCCACTCTTTGGCATCCCCAGGGCTGACAGAGGTGATGGAAGCTTTTGTCAGGGCAAGTCAAACCCCATTGTTCCTGGACTCAGGGTCCCAGCCCACAGGCCATAGTCCTTGGGATGTGGTGGGGAATAGGTAAAAGACTTCTTGTCAGGAAGGATATGGGAAAGTGGTAAGTGGGTTCCTAGCACGTGGGTCCCCAAGCCTGGGTGTTGTCCTTGACTCCTCGCTGCGACCTCATTGCCCACTCCCAGTTCCTAAGAGGGTTCTGTTGGCTCTGCCTCCAAAACGAATTCTGAATCTGTCCACAGCTCCCCACCTGGTCCCGGCACTGCCACCTCCTGCCTGAACACCTGCTCCAGCCTCCTCCCTGGTCTTGCCTCCATCCTGCCCCACTGGCAGTCTGTAATTCACCCAGAACCAGAGGGAGCTTTTAAAGGTGTCAATCAGATAATACCACTATCTAGCTTACAAAACAGTGGGGGGGGGGGGCTTCCTGTTGGAAT
>NW_020175432.1:1989133-2010488 GCF_003031525.2 Neophocaena asiaeorientalis asiaeorientalis
AAACCCACCTCCCCCCCCTCAGCCTCCAAGGTCCCTGCCCAGCTCTGTGACCTCATCTCCACCCTCTTCACCCCTCCCCGCTGTGAGCTCCAGCCACAGTGGCCTTGTTTTCACATCTTCACATTCAGTCCCTGCTACCCCAGGGTCTTTGCACCTGTTACTCCTGCCTGGATTGCTCTTCCTCCTGTGAGTAACATCTGCTCAGAGGGTCCCTTCCTGATTGCAGGAGGCCCCCATGCCTCCTCTCTCTGCACCCCATTTCTTTTCCTCATCTTGCTTTGGTTGGGTCACTGGCAGGCTGCCCACACAGGGACTGGCACACAGATATTCAGCAAGTGTTTGCTGAGGCAATGGACAGCTTCTCGGCCCAGCTGTAGCTAGGATTTGTCTGGCTGAGGTGAGGATTTCTCCCTCAAGTCTGAGGCTTGGTTTTCTTGCTTAGCTGACAGGAAGTACTGGCCGTGCCTTGTCTGCATTCATTTATTCAGCACACATGCATTGATACTAACAGCTGCCCTCAGGGGTGCTCTGGGCAAAGCTCTCTCCCTGTGTTGTCTTTCTGAAACCCAGAATAACCCTGGGAGGGGTCCCTCTTGTAAACTGTGCTCACAACTGGGGCGGCCAGACTGGGAGGTCACCTGCCCCAGGTCACACAGCCAGGGAGTGGCCCATCCAGGATCAGTGCAGGCCTGGGGCTTCGGAACCTCTCACCACTCTGCTGCCCGGCCCCATGTTAGCCCTGTCAGGGACCCTGAGGCAGGGTTGCCCTCTGCCTCAGGGAAGTGGCAGTCCAGTGAGGGAACTGGATGTGTAAACAGATGACCTTGTTGGGGTATGAGTGTGGCTCTGGCAGAGGATCCCTGGTAGAGGCTTCCGGGGTGTGGGGAGAGGGAAGGGGGAGGGGGCGTTCTGAGCTGACTGGAGAGTTTGGTGGGTGTTTCCCACGTGGAGAGCAGAGGGGCATTCCTGGAGGGTGGCACGGGCTGAGGAGGTGTGTGGCAGGAGGCTGGCGTGGGCCAAGCCGAGCCAGGGCTGCGGAGGGGTTTGAGTTGGGGCAGGGAGCCCTCCTCTCCTGTAGGTCTCAGGCCTGCATCACTGCATCTTGGCAGTCCTCCCCATCCCCCAGACCAGCCAGCCTTCCCTACCCCCTCCCCTTGCTCTCATGGGTCTCACATGGCACCTCGTGGTGCCCTGTCCTCATGGCCACTCTACATTCACTGCATGGCTTTGATCCACACCCGTGTCCCCATGCACTGGCTGTTCCCTGGGGCCAGAAGTAGGTCTGCTGTGGCTCTCCACAGTGCCCTGGTGCCTGGTGTAGGGCCCGCCACACAGTTGGGTCCTGAGAACACCTTGCCGGATGGATGAAGCTGACCCCATAGTCTGGGGCTGAGCTGAGGCAGGGGTCCTGGGACAGGGGAGGCAGGTTTGAGGCACTCTGAGCTGGCTCTGGGGCCGTAGGTCACCCAGATGGGAGGGCCACCTCCTGAGTGGGAGCAGGAGGCCCATCCACGTTCCAGCTCCCCTGGCTCACCCATCCCGCTAGGCTCTTGCTGGGGCCCAGCAGAGGAGGGGTTGGGCCCCACAGGGGTGAGGACGCCTGTTTCCGCCGGCACCAGAGGGTGGTGGGGGATCCCCTGAACAGCAGCTTCCCCGAGAGCGCAGCGCCTGGGTCAGGCGTGGCGATTGAGCACTGAGGGAGGGTTCACGTAGCCTGTAGGCTCTGAGCCCTCGGCTCTCAGGCGGGAAGCAGAGGCACTGGCATCACAGAACAGGAGCTTGGCCTCTGAGGTTAGGCAAACCTGGGTTCAGTCGGCTTCCTTGTTTTCTCGTTGGGGCTGGGGGACCTCAGATGAGTGTTACATGACCTTTTTGCCTCAGTTTCCTCGTCTGTATGATGGGGTGACTCCAGCTTGGGAAACCCCTGGTCCTCCCCGGCTCTCCCTCTCCAGGCCTGACGACAGCGTTGCCCTCCTGCTCTGCTGGGAAGTCACTCCCTGCCCCAAGTTCTCAGCCTTCATCCCTCTCCGGGGCTCTTGTGCCTCAGTTTCCTGAGGCAGACACAGCTCCCCTTGGCCTTTATTCACCCCCATCTTGTGGCAGAGACCTGCCCTCCACCCAGAGTCAGGGTCTTCCCCTTCCAGAGCTTTCTCCCTTCCTTGCCCAGTTGGTGCCAGAGCGTCAGAGAAAAAGGACTTTCCAAGAGAGCTGTGAATAAATCTGTCGCTGGCTCCCTGGCACCTTGGGGGCCTGAAACCTCTGGTGCCTGAACCCCTGCCCCAGGCACCGGGGGCAGGGAGGAGCCAGCCTGCTTCCTTTAGGCTTCTGGCCCTCCCCCCAGTGGGAGGCATTCTCCCCTTACAGGGCAGCCTTTGGATGTGGGGACCCCAGGAGCAGCCCTCGAGCCAGCCCTGGTCCACACAGTGTTTGCTGCAAAGCTCAGCCAGTTTTAAAAGGCTGGCACTGGAACTTCCCTGGCGGGCCAGTGGTTAAGACCCTGCACTTCCACTGCAGGGGCCATGGGTTCGATCCGTGGTTGGGGAACTAAGATCCCACATGCCACATGATGCAGCCAAAAACAAAAAAGAAAAAAGCTGCACTGACACTGAAACTTGGGTTTCTGAGTTTTCTCAGGATTCGGAAGCTCGGTTGACCCCAGGCTTCGGGTCCTGTGTCCCAGCAGCCCCTGTGTCCCAGCTGCCGTTTCCCCTTCACCCAGCCTCCTGCTCCCCCACCCCCATGTATTGTCACATGGACCCTCAGGGTTTCTTAGGGTGGACAAGTCTCCATCCCAGGCTCTATCAAAGGTGCATAAATGGAGGTGAGACCACGAGTTCAGTATTCAGCTAGCACAGAGGACAGGTCTGCAGTCGGATGGGCCTGGGTCCAGCTCCCCACCCCGCTGCTTGCTCCTGACTTGATGCAAGTGTCCTGTCCTGTTTGAGCCTCAGTTTCCCTGCTCCTTGGCCTGGTGACAGGTTTATTGTGAGGACCCTGTGGGAGATCATACCCTTACTCTGGGGTTGGTTACTTTGTTCTGGTCATAAGAGTGGACATATCAGGTGGCCAGCTCAAGGGTGAGTTCTAGAAAACTTGAATGACAGAACAGAAAGAAGGAAACCGGAAGTCACCCGGTAGGTAGCCCACCCGGTCACAGGTGCTCCAGGGGTGGCCCAGCCTGCTGCCTGATTTCTCACTTACCATCTTCCCTGTCTTCTAGGCAGATTTTTTGAAAGGACTGCCTGTCTACAACAAAAGCAATTTTAGTCGATTTCATGCCGACTCTGTGTGCAAAGCCTCGGTGAGTACGTGGGCCATGAGCTGCCCTTGGGGAAAGGGCCGGGGGTGGTGTGCAGCCCCCAGGTCGGGGTCTTGCCAGAAAGAGGGGCCGAGCTTCAAACCCAGCCCCGCTTGAAATCCTCGCACGTCTTTTGATCTGCATTGGAGGGCGGGTGCTGAGTCGAGGGGTGAGGGGACCCCAGACCTGTCTACTCTCCTAACCCACGCCTTCCCAACCCTCCCACAGAACCGACGTCCCTCAGTCTACCTGCCCACTCGGGAGTACCCGTCCGAACAGAGTAAGTGGCCTTTGTTGTTCTGTCTCATCCCGGCTGCCGAGGGGAAGGGCCGGAGGGTAGTGCAGGAGGTGACCTGTGGGAAGCTGGGCAGCTCCCAGCCCTTGGGAGCAGCGAGAAGCCTGGCTTTCCCTGGGACCCTCCTGATGTCCACGCCAGCATCCACGTCCAGCCCTGCAGGGTCCTGAGCTGGCCCTCGTCTGCCGCTCGCTGGCCCTCACCCCCACCCCTGCATCAAGTCAGGCCTCCCCTGCTGGCTCCCTGTCACAGGTCTTGAGACTCATACCAAAGGATGGGGGACCCAGCCCAGGCTGGGGTGGGCAGCTTGGGGAGGGGGTGGCTAGGCAGAGGGACCTGCAGGGAAAGCCCTGGAGCCTTCAGAGCAGGGGGATCTCAAGGTTATTTATTGTAGTCACGGTGTTTTCTTTCAACCATGAAAAAATCCTGGACTCTGCTGGGTGCGTTCTGTGGTCACCGGGACACAGCATGTGGATCTGTGCTCCTGGTCTGTCTGGGGAAACACCCACGTGACCTGGCATGCCGGGGCTCATTCCCCCGCCCGAGGGTGGAATCCGAGCTCAGCTTAGGACTCGGCCTCTCTCTGGGAAGCAGGGACCCTGTCAGGGCAGCCAGCTTGGGCTCATGGTAGTGGCCTGTGCTCAGGAGGGAGAATGCTTGGCTTCCTGAAATCTCCTCCAGGGTTGGGGGTGGTGACTTGAGTCACACAAAGGCCACCCAGGGCAGGGACAGCCCAGAGGCCAGGAAGGGGTAAGCTCGTCGTGGGAGGTCAGTGCAGGCTGGGATGGGGGCTGGGCCGCCTGCAGCCGGCTCCCCACAGCTTCTTCCTGCAACTTTATCTATCTTTCCTTCTCAGTTATTGTGACAGAAAAAACAAACATTCTTTTGCGCTACTTACATCAGCAATGGGACAAAAAGGTAAGGCACGTGGGGTTCGAGTGCTGGGACTCGGGGAAGGAACACAGTGCCCAGCAGGAGGCTCTGAGAAGCGGAAGGACACCGGTGGCTGGGAGACTGGGTGTTCGAGTGGGGCCTTGAGGGCTGAATAGGGGTTTGCTAGGTGATTCAGGAGAAGGAAGAATGCTCTAGAGGAATGGCTGTGCAGAGGCCACAGGGCTCTAGTGCTCAGAGACAGGCAGGTGAGCTGTACTGAAGCCCATCTCCCCACAATTTGTGGGGAGCACGGCCCTGGTGGCAGATAGACTTCATTGTTGTTACTTGGAGTCTTTGTTCGATGATGAAAAGTACACACGATTAAAAATCCAGGCCCTACTAGGATGTGTAGCTGCTGTGAAAAGTCGTCACCCCCGTCCTTCCCATAAGAGGCCACCTTTCTGACAGGATATTTTTTCTTTTTCTTTCTTGAAAATCTGCACGTGTAGTTTTGCCGTGTGGTCAGATTGTTTTTTCCCCATAATGGTGAACATTGGACAGTGACCTGCTCTGGGCCAGGTTGGAGGGGGACCCCATGATGAAGTGACTGCTCAGAAAACCCCAGCTCCTGGCCACCCCCGCCCCACAAGCCTTGATTCCCACCAGTGAGGAAAGGAGGTTTTCCCAAATCAGCATGCTTTCCTCTTCTGTGGCAATTTGGGGGCTTCCCCGGGTGGCTCATGAGTGCCCTTTGCCCTCCGGCAGGGTGGATGGCTTCTCTGAGTGTCTGAGAAATGCTGTGTGGGGGTCATTGAGAGTTGTGGTGATTCCTTGAAGTGCTTGTCACAGGCTGGTGTCCCCGGGGGACCATGGCTTGGTGGGGCAGGTCCAGGGGGCAGAAGGGGCTAGCCACGGGCCCTAGGTCGACTACCCGGCTCTGTGATGTGCTGGGGCCGCAGGGCCAGCCTCAGATTTCAGGAGCTCCCCCAGCATGAAGACTCACAACCCCTCCGCTTCCCCTGCCCCCCAGAATGCCGCCAAGAAGAGAGACCAGGAGCAAGTGGACCTCGAGGGTGAGAGCTCGGCGCCCCCCCGCAAGGTCGCACGGACCGACAGCCCGGACATGCACGAGGACACTTAAGACTCACACTCCCCCACAGGCGCCTCCTGTCTTGTCTGCTCCTCGCCTTCCCGCCTTGTGTAAGCGCCCTGCCCCCCAACCCCTCCGCCGGCCCACCCACGCCCCACCGTCCACACCACTTCCAACCTCATAGGAGCCGATGTATTTATTTTCCTTGAGTTTTTATTTATGCTGTAAAATGTACCAAGCGATGGTTAAAGGGGACGTCAGACCCAGTAGTGTGATGTTGGTAGATGCTTTTAAAAACAACAATTGTTACTCACCTCCCCCCCTCCAATTCCCCCTCCTCTCGCCCCCCAGTTCTCCTCTGGAAAACTGGAGCGTGTCTGAGAGGGTCTAGAGCCAGGCCCCTGCTGCAGCCGGCCGGCAGGGGTGGGGGCCCTTCTCCCGGCTCCCACCGGCTGGTTCGGGCCTTAAAGACTTGCCTTGTCTCGAGTTCCACCGGGACCTATTCTGTGCCCAGACCTTGCTCTGAGCATGCGTAAGGGGGAGAAGTCAGCCCTTCCGGATCTTTCTCTTAAGTCATTTTATCATGGACTAGTGCGTGCTCCATGTCCACCCCAATAAAAGGATCTTTCCTACCCGACCTCGCGTCTTTGCTCGGCGTGCCTCAGCCCCCGAGGATGGAGCCGCTGAGAGTCGTCGCATCATCACCAAGAGGAGCCGGAAGGGCCCCAGGCGGTGGGGCCCCAGGACCAGCTGGATCCTCTCGTGGGCCTGCTGCGGCCATCTCGATCAGAGCCAAGACCTGCCTGCACCCGCCCCTCTACCCCGGCCGTCAAGGTGTCCTCGAGGACTGGGACACCCCAGAGAGACGGTCCGTGCTGCCAAGGATGGAGCTGTGGTGGGCCCCACGCCCGTGACACTGGCGAGCAGGGCGGCACGCCCACCAGCCTCTGTGGAGACAGCCCAGGTGGCCCGGCCTCACGCCCTCAGAGAGGAGGCACGTGGAGCGCCGCGGGACACCCAGCCCCAGTGCCCTCAGTCGGCAGGTTCCACGGCTACTCTCGGGAGCCAGCTGGACTGGGCTTGGGGCTGAGCCCGGGGACGTAGGGGGGCGTTTGGGCTCCAGGCAGAAGGTTTGAGTTCCTGACCACTGGGCACAGGGCCAGGGGAATGCCGCTGCTTCCCCTGCCAGCCCTGAGTGGGAGCCAGAGTGCTGGAGCTGATGGCTGGGGTGTTGGGGGCGGTGAAGGGTTGGGCTGCAGCGTGCGTGAGGGACACAGGGGCTGCAGGGGGCGCCTGCCCCAGGCTGTCACCGTGGAGGGCCCAGCCTGAGGCAGACTGCTCCGGCCTGAGCTGCCCTGTGTCTGCTGGGTGGAAGGCTCCTGGATTAGCTGCCCAGCTGTGGGGCCCAGCTCTGGGCGCGTGTGCAGTTCCTGTGGTCGCAAGGCAGGTGCTTAGGAAATGCAAGCTTGACTGTGGTCGCGCTGGGGAGGGCTAAGTCCCTGGGGGTTCTCAGACCAGCTTGGCATCCCAGTCCCAGGGGTTGGCCTGACCCTGGGCAGGCGCGTGGTGTCGCCGTTTGTTGGTGGCAGAGTAGATGGCAGGACTGCAGCTTCAAAGGCCGTGGGGCAGGGCAGGCGCAGGCTTCAGCCTGTCCTTCCCCGAGGCTTGCCCACACCTCCCTGGCCCCAGGTTCCCCTTTGAGGGGCTGGGTTCTGTCTCCTGCCAGTGCTGTCCACGGTGTGGGCAGGGGTCCCGCGGCCTCCCTGTGGTCTCCCCAGCACAGGCCCCTCAGCCAGCCTCCACCCACCCCTCTTGCCTTTGCTCTGACTCACTCTGTTCCCCCAAACACCAAACCCTGCCTTCCCACACCTCTGTGCCTTTGCACAGGCTGCTCTCCTGCCTCCAGTGAACCCTGATTTCTCTTTCATGGGCCCCCCGCAAGTGCCCCTTCCTCACACTGGCTCCCCCAGCGCTGCCTGGGGTGGGGCCCGTTGGGCCCTGAGCCTTTGTACGTGGACACACCTGAGGGTGGGAGAGGCCATGTCCATCCCTGATCACAGTGAAGAGTCCCAGCGAATAGGGTCTGACAGCCGTCCCACAGTGGGGCATCCCGGCCCTTCCCGGAAGCCACACCCCAACATGCCATCCCCTCAACATCGAGACTCAGGCACCAGGTGCCTTCCGACTTCCACACCCAAGTTCTCCCCGCAGCCCTTGACTCCTCAGATGGCAGCCTGGGAGGCGGGTGTGCCAGAAAGGGTAGCCCTGCACGACTGAGGCTGACTCGGACCCAGGCCCAGGGCCCACACTGCTGAGTCCTATCAGTACTTTGAGATTTCTTTCTTAGTCTAGAAGCCGAAGATGGGGCCTGAGGCTCTGCAGCTCCTCCCAGGGGCCCCTGGGCCTGGATTTTTGGAGTTTTCCAGCCATGGCCTGGAGACCCAGTTCTTTGGAGGAGTTCCCTAAGGGTCATAGACCGGGGGAACACCCACCCCAGGCCTGCCAGGCCCCCAAAGAGGTGGCCCCAACCTCGTCATCGGGCCCCTTACGTCCCTTTTCCACAGCTCCGCCCTTCGGCACTGTTGAAATATACTTTTTATTGCATTTCTGCCGTTTTACAAAAATATGACAAAATAAATTAAAAACAAATAAATAATCGCCTATTCTGTGTGTGTTTTCTGTTGTTTTTGGGGGGTTTCCTTTCCTTTCCCCCCATCCTGGTCGAAAGGAAAACGGCAGATAGAGGGGCCCCAGGCCCCCAGCCCTGACCCAGGAGGGGGCAGCCAATACTGGGATACACCGACAGCAGCGTTTTCTGGGTGGCGGCTGCCGCCCCGTCCGTGATTGATATTGCATATGAAAACAGGAAGGCAGGGCGGGCGGAGCTAATGCCAGCCGCTGGGCCAGCACACGGCCTGGGGACTGGGACTGGGACTGGAGCTGGGGCTGGGCGACGGTGCCGGGGGCTCCGGGGGCTCGGAGGTGGGAGGCAGCGGCGGCGGCGGGAGGCTGTAGAAGCTGGCGTCCCCCGGCAGGACGCCAGCTGCCGGGGCGGGCAACGCGCTCCCTCCGGGCTTTCAGGCACATGGAGGGCCTTATTGCTTCTGATCAGTGACAAGGGGTGGGCTTCTTCGGGTGCATCCCCCGCCTCTGGGCACTGGGCCCCTCCCCGTCACGGAGAGAGGACGGTCTGAGGAAGTCCCTCTGACTTCTGACCTATATCCCTGGTGCTACAGCTGCCACCTCTTGGGCTCCCTGGGATGGGCTGCTGGACTCCGGACTGGGACGGGGTGGGAGGGGCGGCAGTGAGGCCTGTGGCTCTGCTCGGCACACGTGTGGCTGCAGCCCTGAACTCCCTGGGTGGGCAGCCTGAGCTCCACCTCCCAGAAAGGCCACCTCGAACAGCTGGGCTGCAGGGTGGGGACTTGCATAGAGGCCTGGGGGTCCAGTGCCCCCAGAGTGAGCTGGGTGTAGGGTCTCATGGGGGCAGGAGAGGCAGGACCAGGTGGTGAAGGGGCCTCCCTCATCTCTCCTGGCACTGGAGCATGGCAGGCCGTGCGAGGGGCACTGGGACGAGGGGCTTTGGCATCCCTCCCCAGGGGTGAGGAGGGTCAGGCACAGGGCTCCAGGCTCTCTGGGGTCCCGGAAAGACTGGGTAGGCTTTGACCAAGAGGCTCCATGTACCACATACCCAGGTCCCCAACCGGTAACGGGAGACTGGGCCTCCTCTGTGCCCTTCAGCCCCTCTCCCCAGGCCTGGACACCCCACCCCTATCCCCAAAGCCCAGCCCAGAGTCCCCACCCCCGAGTTAAAGCTTGTGACCTGAGCCTTCCTCTTCGGGCCGGGGTGTGTCCGGCTCCTCAGCTGCGGCCTCGTCTGCCGGCCCACTCCGCTGGGCTCGGCTACCACCACTGCCACCGCTGGGGGTCCCGTCCTGCCGGGCCTGCCCGCCCGCCCCGTTGGACCCGGCCTCAGCCCGGGCCCCGCCGAAGGGGAAGAGCTTGCTGGCGTGGAAGGCCTTGGGTGGCGAGTGGCTACGCTCTGGGTCCCGCCGGGTCTCGGGTGACTTGAGGAATTTGAAGCTGAGGAAGGCCGGCAGGCGGGTGTCACTGCCTGTGGGAGACGGGGCAGGGGGCGGCCGGGCAGTGAGGTTGGCCCCCGCGCCGGCCAGCGAGGATGCAGCCCCGGACGACAGGAACTTGCCCTGCAGTGGGATGATCTGCTTCAGCTTCATGACGTTGTTAGGTGCCAGCAGGGACCCCGGGCGCTTGGGCCGCTCCGGCCCATGGCCTCCTGCCGCCCCACTGCCCTTGGCCTTGGCCGAGGCCTTCTCTGGGGCAGCAGGGTCCAACCCGGAGCCCTCAGCCCGAGCTTCCTCCCGGCCACTGGCGTCGCGCTCCCTGCGGGCATGATGTTCTGCGTGGCGCTGGCGTTCCTCCTCCTCTCGCCTCCGCCGCTGCTGCTGCTGGTAGCGGTGCTGGGCCTGGCGCTCATGTCTCTGCGGGCAGAACGGGGCCATTATGGGGACACTGGGAAGAGCAGGCGGGCGAGCAGGCACCAAACCAGGCCCGGGCCCATGCCAGCGCTCTCCTGCGGAAGTTGGGAGAGATCCGAACGCTTCTTGGGTACCAGCTGCATCCCTGGACCCACCCTGGGGCTCTCTGCAGAAGTGGGGAGAGATCTAAACACATGGGGCACCAACTGCATCCCTGGACCCATGCCGGTGCTTTCTGAGGCCTGAGAAGAGAACGAACATTTACTGGCCACCGCCTCTGTCCCTGATCCCCTGCCAGACACCGTCTTAGGAATTGGGAGAGTGTAAACAAATATTGGGCCTCAGTGGTTCCCTGCTTTCTGGAGAACTGGTGAGACACAGAGCTGTGACTGCCCCATCCAGTGGCCGGTAGCCACACACGGCTTTGTCAATTTAAATAACTGCAAAGAAAAAGTCTGTTTCTCAGTGGCACCAGCCCCGTTTCAAGTGCTCGTTGGTCATCTGTAGTAAGGGGCTACATCGGCAGCACGGATATAGAACGTTTCCATCATCATGGAGAGCTCCATCGGTTGGCGCCAGTGAGCTCCCTGGCCTTCTCTGCAGCTTTCTGAGGAATGCGGCAGAGGCTTGGGTTTCTAGGAAGCGTCAGCTGTGTCTCTGGCCCCCAACAGGGCAATGCTGGGCAAGCTGGTGGATGACAGTTCGTGAGTGCCAACCTGGTGCTGGATGCCACCAGGATCCCAGAGGGGACCGGGCCCCTTTGGAACGCTAATTATTACACCAGGCTCTGAACACCCACCCTCCTGCTAAGGACTGGACGGCCAGCCAGGCTAGGTGGAGAAGCCCCACGGAGCAGAGACGTAAAGCGCACTCACCCCAGCCCACATACCTTGAAGGCCTCCCGGCGCTGGTACTCCAGCTTGGCCATCTCCTCAGCCACCCAGCCCGGGATGTCGGGGATGGCCACGTGGATGAGGTACTTGAGAAGCAGAGCGAAGTGCTGAGGTGACAGAGGAGGAGGCTGCAGGCACGGGGACACCCACTCGCCGCCTGGCTCCCCCAACCCGGCCGCCAGCCCCACCTCAAGCACCACCACGGACACGATGGCCGCCTCGGGGCTGAGCCAGGGGAAGAGGCGCTGCAGCTGCCCACACTGGCCAATGAGATAGCAGTTGACTACGATTGCCAGGACGCCCATGACCTCCATCACCTTCTGCAGGGGGACAGGCGGGCTCAGGGCGTGCGCAGCCACCCTCCCTAGCACCCGCTCCTCCTTGGTGCACCCCGGCTCGGGGCCCTCAGCCCTCCCCCGACCTGCCACTGGCCAATGCTCTCCACCCGCTGCCCAAAGGGCCGCTGCAGCCCCGTGCACAGCTTGAGGGCGTCACTGCGGATCTCGATGAGGTTGTTGATGAGGGCGCAGAGGGCAGCCAGGGGGAAGGCAGACGAGAAGAGCACGACGTAGCCAAACTGCACAAACATCTCCTGGTAGTCCTGGAACGTGTCCTGTGGGCGGGCACCTGGGTGGGGCCTAGGGCTCTCCCTCCGCCCAGGACACCTCCTCCCTCGGACCACCTTCCTCTCCTCAAGCCCACCCCCCAGATTATTCTGCATGGACCCAGAGCTCCCCCTCGGGCAGGTTCCTGACCACATGAAGGGTCTCGTTATTCCCTCCCATCACCCCCAGGCCCTCCACCTCACTGCGCTGCGCCCCTCGGAGGGCCCGGCCCCTGCCCTCAGGCGCCCTCCTCACCTCGTATTTCTTCATACAGCTCTCGAGCTCAGCCTGGGTGAGCTGGGCCGAGTGTTCCTCCTCGGGTGGGTCGATCCAAGATGACCGGTTCTGCCGCCGCTGCTTCCGGGCTGAGTCACCCAAGCCCGGCTCTGGGTCTGGGCCCCCATCGGGGCCCTGGTCGCGGCCCTCACCTCTGGCCCGGCGGAGCAGGACAGCCGGGGGCTCCCGTTCAGGGCTGCTGGGAGCCCCCTCGGCCTCATCGTCCTCCTCGGCCAGCGTGAACACGCCAGCTTCCAGCCCCTTCTCCACCATGGTGGGGCTCCCCTCCTCCAGGAGGGCCTCCGGGCTTGGGCCCAGCCGCCGCCGCCCAGCCCCCCGCTCAGCAAAGCTGACCTTCTTCAGCCGAAGCCCGCAGTCCAGGAGGCCGCCCTCCTCGCCTTCCTCCTCCTCGTCCTCCTCCTCTTCGTCCTCCTCCTCCTCCTCGTCCTCCTCCTCCTCCCTGCCCCCCCGAGGCCCGTCCCCCACCTCCCCACCTTCCCCCGCTGGCCGACGCTCCATGGTGGCCTCCTCCTCCTCCTCAGGTGCCCCGCAGGCCCCACTGAGACACCTGCGGCCCCCCCCACCGCTGCTGCCACCGACACCCTCTTCAGCCTGGGCTTCGAGGTGGCGTGCAGGGCGCCGGAGGCTCAGTAGGCCAAGCAGGGCACGGGCCAGCTCCCAGGCAGCCCGCAGGCCAATCTCGCCACGGCCCAACCGCCGGTACAGGTGCGGCTGCAAGACCTCTCGAACGTTCTGGAGGAACTGGCGGGTAATCAGCAGAGTGGCCAGCATCTGGGGGCAGGAAGCGGGTGGAGAGAGGCCACGTGGGGGGCGGGCGGGGCTCTGGGCACCGGGACAGGCTGCGGGGACTGGGCACCCGCCCTCCCGAAACACGCTTCCAGACACACCCTGAACCCAATTTGGATGTCCCTGGACACGGAGGCAACCCCAAATCGCAGCTGGGCAGGTCACAGCGCTCCTAGCCAATCTCCTGGGGAGGCCATGGCTTCCGTGCTTGCAGCACCGCCCAGGAGCTCACTCAGCTGGTGGCCAGGGCCTCCGGGGGCGCCTGCCGCCTGCACCCTGTCAGCGGAAGCCCATCCCCTCAGAGCATGCACCCTCGGCTTGGTGTGAGGCCCCCAGCATAGCCACATTGCCCACCCTGGCGAGGCCCCGAGGGCTCGCCACCTGCCAGTACTTTGGCCCGGGCCATGAGCAGGAGGCCCCGGAGGGAGAGGAGGAGAAGGCAGAACCGCAGGGCCGCGAGCGGGACCAGCACCGCCCAAAGCTGCCGCTCGAGGCTCTGGGACAGGGACAGGACGATCAGGAGCTGTGGAGGGACCGATGGACAGGTGGACATACAGATGGGGGGGGCGACAGGTAGAGAGAGGACACACAGACGGACAGAGAGGAGAGAAGGATGGAGGAGGGGGGGAGGGGCTGGAGAGCCCATGGACCCGTTGGGCCAGGTCTGGCCCCCCCACTGGCTGCCATGGGGGGCACTGCTTCAGGCCGGGGTCTTACCTCTTTCAGGCGCTCCATGTCCTTGAGGTAGAAGCCAATGTAGAAGAGGCTCAGGTATGAGTTGACGAATTGGAACTGTGGGAAGCAGGCAGGCGGGTGGTCACCCTGCCACCTCTGTCCCCAGGAGCTCCCGTGTATCCCCTGCAGAACCCCTGCCTGCCTGCTGGCCACCACTCACCAGGACAACCTTGATGATGAGGTGCTTCTCATAGGCGCTCTCCAGCCGGTAGTTCTCTGGGGGCCAAGGAGGCGAGTGAGGGGGTGGCCCAGACGGTCATGGGCGGCAGGCACACCCCGCAGGGCGGCGGGGCCCTTCCTCCTGGGGGGGTGGGCAGTGGGACCTCCCCTCGCAGGGCATACCCATGTCGTTGAGCCAGACGGCCAGCTTCTTGTAGCCCTCGGCGCTTGCACTGACCAGCAGGGCCAGCACGACTTTGGGCAGGAAGCGGGCGAGACGGGGCAGCCCCTTCACACTCAGCACCAGCTCCTGCAGGGGCAGGGCGTTCACAGGTCACCCCGGCAGCTGGGCTCAGCTCACAGCACACCTGGACAGGTGGCCGCCAGGTCGGGGCCAAGGCCAGGGCTAGGGGCTGGAGGTCACCTGCAGCTGGAAGCAGCCGAGCATGAGCAGGAACACACAGGCCAGGCAGGTGAGGCACAAGGGGAGACTCACAAGCAGCTGGAAAAGCAGCCGCTTCCAGGGCGGGTAGTAGAACTCCTCGGCCCGAGTCACGGGGCTGATGCGCCGCACGCCCTGGCAGAGGGTGGGGGCCCGGCCCAACGTGAGATCAGAGGGGCTGCCTCTGCCCTGCACCCTTCCCGACCCTTCGACCTCAGTGTCTCTTTGTCATGCTCTGCTACTGCGGTACCACCCCCGCCTAATGCACCCTTCCCAGCCCCTCAAAGCCAATTTCCCACCCCTCTCCCTTTGGGCATGGAGAGTCCCCCACTTGGCATACCATCTCGGACGCTGCAGCCCTACTTTCACCCCTCCCTTTGTTCTTGCAATGCTCCTCGCCCAGTGTGTTTTTTCTTTTTTTTTTAAACCCCATTCTCAAAGTCCCTGAACTCAGATCCCCCCTGACTGACCCTGAACTGGGGCCGTGGCTCCTCCACAGCTTCCCCGGGTGAGTCCAGCGTCCCCCACTTGTAGGCCAGCTCTGCTCCCCTCCGTTTCCACTCCTCCAAGAAGAGCGTTGACCAGACCACGTTGAAGAGGGCAAAGACCACGCAGGATACATCCCGGCTTGTCTGGGGGTGGCAGAGGAGGGCTGAAATGTTGGCTGGCCCAGTCCAGGGAGGAAGGTGTCTTGGGTGTCCCAGCCCCTGTGCAGTCCACACCCGGCACCTGATCAGCCTCTGTGAATGTGTACAGGACAGAGCCGAAGACCGCCGGGTACACCATCGCCGATGTGTAGAAACCCAGCCAGGCGAAGTACATGGCAATCTTCACGCCAAAGTAGTCGCAGATCTCATCTGCCAGGGACAGGGGTGTCCCAGTCAGCCCTGACTGTCTCCTGGGACCCCACCCCCACCCCCTCCCCCTGGCCGGACCACACCTAGAGGCTGGTTTTCACACACAGCCTGCACCCATGACTTCATGAGGCGGTTCAGGATGCGCTGCTCGTGGACTGGGAACACCTGCTGGATGATCCCGCGGGCCGCCAGTTCAGGGACTGTTGGGGGACAAGAACCCTTCTGCCTGTGCTGGGCCTGGCCAGCCCCCCTCGGCTGAAACCCAAGTCATAGCTTTTTGCCTGCTCTTAAACTCGCAGAGGCTCTTCCCAGGAGAGGAGTTCTTGGTGGAAGGAATATCCGGTTCTTCCTCAAAATTTGGGAGGTGCAGGGGAAGGAGGGGAAGGGTGCAGGAAACCTGAGAAGGTGGGAGCCCAGTGGGGAATCACTTTTTTTTTTTTTTTTTTGGCCACACCGCACGGCTTGCGGGATCTTAGTCCCCCGACAAGGGATCGAACCCGGGCTCCCTGCAGCGGAAGTGTGGAGTCCTAACCACTGGACCACCAGGGAATTTCCCTGAACCACTTTTTTTTTTTTTTTTTTGGCCACACCGCACGGCTTGCGGGATCTTAGTTCCCCGACAAGGGATCGAACCCGGGCTCCCTGCAGTGGAAGTGTGGAGTCCTAACCACTGGACCACCAGGGAATTTCCCTGAACCACTTTTTTTTTTTTTTTTTTTTTTTGCGGTACGCGGGCCTCTCACTGTTGTGGCCTCTCCCGTTGCGGAGCACAGGCTCCGGACGCGCAGGCTCAGAGGCCATGGCTCACGGGCCTAGCTGCTCCGCGGCATGTGGGATCTTCCCGGACCGGGGCACGAACCCGTGTGCCCTGCATCGGCAGGCGGACTCTCAACCACTGCGCCACCAGGGAAGCCCTGAAGCACTTTTTTAAATAGAGCTATTTGGCCTCAGCTCATTGCTCCAAATGTCTGAGGAATGGTGCAAAGCTGGCATTAGAAGGTGAACTTGCAGCGGCTCGTTTCCTGGAGGGGAAACTGAGGCCCAGGGCTGCACCACACAGTACGCGGAGTGCTGTCCATGGTCCTGCCCCTACCTTATCCCAGACCCAGAGAAGGATTTCTCCCGGACCTGCCTCCGAGGGGACAAGCCCCACCCCTTTGCTGAGGCCACGCCCCTTCAGCTCATTGATTGATCTCCAGGCCCCGCCCAACTCTTCAGTAGCCCCTGATTGGTTGCATCTAGGCCTCACCTTCCTAACCCTCCTACTTTGATAGCTGTCCTCTAAGAGCCCCAGCCAACTCCCCACATATGATTGGAAGGTTGGGACCGCCTCACTCACTGATTGGCTGGTCCTCCAGAAAGCGCACATTGTGCAGTGCCTCTCCCTGCTTGGCACGGAGGTTCTGCAGCCAGAAGCGGATGATGCTCTGGCGCTCCTGCAGGGGACAGGGCGTGAGCACAGGGAGCAGCCGCCCACGGGCTAAGAATGTGCGCTGGGGGCCAGAGCCGGCCGCACCTGGGAGGTGAAGAAGCGCAGCTCACTCTCCACATTCTCGTAGATGAAGTCCTCCTCGCAGGAGAAGCTGCGGGTGCCCCCGCCAAACTCAGTCTTCACTGCTTTGCGCAGACCCAGCTCGTCGGCCCCTCTGAGTAGGCTGCAGGAAGGGCAGGGGAGGTGGGATCAAGGGGAGACACTGGCTCACCATCCTGGAACTAGGGATGGTGTACCTGGTGGCCGTCAGGGACAAATGCGGGGTGGCTGGACCTCGCAGTTGGTCCATGGAAGGGCGGGGAGCTGAGTAGCAGGGTCAGCGAGAGACCAGGGACAGGGACTCGCCTCTCATACGTGGCGGTGACGAAGAAGGCGTAGGCACGCGTGTGGCGATGGTGGCGGACTTGCACGATGAGCTCGGGGATGCCCACGCGGATGTGGTTCAGCAGCCATAGCAGCGTGTGGTCATCGGTCGTGTCTGCCAAGAGGCACAGGGACCGATAGCTCTTGCCACGGGTGGTCTAAGGCCTCCTGCAGACTCCTACTCAGGGGAGCCCAGCTCAAGGGAGCTCACTCTGGACCCTGGGGGGATGGACACAGGTACCTGGGAAGGTCATCAACACGTCGCAGTTCTCCGTGGGCACCGTCTTCATCCATGCCTTGTGGGACACCAGGTACCGACCCACCTGCAAGAGCCGCTTCCCAAAAAGCTTATCTGGGGAGCAGGCAGGGCAGGCTGGGGTCAGGCCATTCCCGGATCAGAACCCTGGCCTCCAGTCTTGGTCCCTCCAGCCCTTGCCCCCGATCACACACTTGCCAGGGCTCCTCGGCTCTCAGCTTGGCATTCAAGGCCCTGCGAGCTCTGGCCTTGGGTTGTTTCCTTCCCTCCACGTCCTTGCACGAGCCAGGCCCTTCTCCAGGAATGCCCTTCCCCCAGGTCCTCTGTTACAAATCTTACTCATTCTTGAGGCCCAGCTCCGCCTCCAAAACCACAATCGATGGGGCGCTCACTAGGAGATCTGAGCGCCTCACCACATTATGTCAGTGCGTCCTCATAGCTGGGCGCGGTTCTTACCCCCATTTCACAGGCGAGGAAACTGAGGCCCAGAGCATTTAAGTCACGCGCCCAAGGTCACACAGTCGAGCAGGGATTCGAACCCAGGACTGTACGATTCTGTAGCCTCTGTGGAGAGGCTCTCTCAAGCGCATCACTGCTCGGCAGCGATCCGGTAGCCCAAGGGGTGACTGGGCTCAGCCCCGGGCTGGGGTTCTAGGAGGGGCGTGTCGGTGTCTCTGCGCTGGGAGCCCCCACCCGCAGCACCGTCCCAGCCGCGCCCGCCCGGCCGCAGGCGCTGTGCCGGAGGAGCGGGCCCCTCGACTGGACTCCAGACCGGGACCGCTGACTCCAATCCCCTCCCCGTACAGCCGCCGCGAACACCCCAGGCACCTGCCACTCTGTCAGATCCAGGCGCTGCACACATACCCAGAACTCCGGACGCCGGGGCTGCAGGCTCGCCGTCCGGCGGGGGCCTCTTGCCACGCTCACCCTCCAGGGACATGCCCCCGGCGCCGGAGGCAGTTTCGGCCATTGCGAGGGCAGGGCAGGTCAGGGGCTGCGGGCGGCTCAGGCGCTGGGGGACCGCGGGCTCATGGGGCGGGTGCAGCCACGGAGCGCGCCAGAGGAGGAGACAAAGGCCGCGCCCGCCCGCGCCGGCTGCCGTCCCCGCGTGCCCGAGCGCTGCTTCTCGTCCCCGCCCGCGCCGAACCTCGATTCTCCTTCCCGGCCCCGGACACGTCTTTCTCTGGTTCTCGACTCCGCCCGTGTTGTTTTCTGGGTTTCGTTCTTGCCCGCCCACCTCGCTCTCTGGTGCTCGTTCCCGCCCGCACCGAATGTGCGTTCTCTTCCCGGTCCCCGCCCGCCCCGGGCCTGGATTCTCCGCTTCGGAGCCTTAGTTTCGCCATCGGTTTGGAATCTGAGATGCAGGTCCTGCCTTATGACCTTAGCACATGCTGTTTAGCTACCTAGGTCACTCTTCACGCCCTCTTTGTCCAGTTAACCCCTGCACCCTTCAGGATGTAACGTCCTCAGGGAGGACCCGGTAGAGTTATCAAGTTTAGCAAATAAAAATACAGTCCTCCTAGTTAAATGTGAATTTCAGATAAATGAATAAATTTTTAGTATATCCCAAATATTGCATGGAACATAGTTATACTAAAACGTTACTCCTTGTTTATCTGAAATCTACATTTAACTGGGTGCCCTGTATTTTGCCTGTCACCCGGACCCCCTGACCATCCTGTGTAGCCTCCTCCGTTAGACTGACAGGCCAGCGAGGGCAGGGACCCAGACTGATTCTTAGCGGTCACACGGTAGGCGTTTGATGTATACTTTTGACAGATGGAACAACTCGGAGACTGTCGCCCGTCTTTTACAAATGAAAAAACTGAGCAGGGCGAGGCGTGAGGTCATTAGAACTGTGTCCTGTTCCCGTCTTCCCGAAGTACAGGCGGGCTGCCCGCTCTCTCCGTCCAAGAACCAGAAAATTAGCCGCGAGAAAACACCCCCGGAGACCCCGCCCATCTGGTGCCTGGAATTCCACCATCTGCGCTTTATTTCGCGAGCCGGCGCTGTCCTGGGTTAACCTGAAAGTAATCTTTGAGACTCCCCTTTCTGGCTTCCGGGGAGCCAGAGACAGACCGGACACTCAACTCTGCAGGAGCAGACCTGGGCCAGAGTAGCCCAGAAGGGAAAGAAGACTGTGCTGGGGGTCCTTGGGAGGTTTCCTGGCGGAGGGGGACCTTGGAGCTAGGCACTGAGGCAGAGTTTGTCAAATGAAGAAGGGTATCCGAGGCCGAGGGTACGGCGGGAGGGAAAGATGGGGAGGGGCGAGAAACTGTAGAGTTACGAGAAAACAAGTAGAAGTCTTCCGAGAAATTTTGACAAGATTTTCCCAGAGCCAATGCGTAGGTCCCCCGGAACTCATCACTCCCGCCACTGAGATGCTCTTGCTTCGGCTCAAACACTCGCCTCTATAATTCCCACTGCTCTATGCCAAGCCCTGTCCTTACTTCCACCTCTCACTTCCGGTGTCTAGGATCCCGGCCGCTCTAGGATCCTAAAAATTCTGTCTAATGTTGCCGGTGGAACACCCTTTCACTGCACCCCGGCGTGCGAGCCCCCTGCCTCTTTCCCTGGCATCAGCCAGTAGAAGCGAAGATCTTCAGTGGGTGGGCGGTACGTCTTCTAAGGGGCCCAATGGTAATCGAGAATCGTTGAGAGCTTTACCAGTCGTGCCGCGGGGTGGGCGGGGCTTCCTGCCTGGACTTGCAGACTCCCGGGCTGGGTGAGCAGGCGTGTCGCTGGTTGCGAATCCATGTGGCGGGGATTGTGGACCCTGGTAGCCCGGGCGGCACGTGGGCCTCGCAGGTGGGGCGACCTGGGGAAGGGGTGTGACAGCGTAGGGCGCTACTTGGGCCCCAAACCCTCTCCCTGGGATCTGGGGGCGCAGTTCCTTGCGGCAGAACCACCTTTCCCCTTCTTCCAGGCCCCAATCTGTCCATCCCCCTGCCGCAGAGCCCACATCTGGGTCAACTTCTGCTCTCAGAGATCGCAATCTAGTCATCTTCCGGCCTCAGACCCTCCAGTCTGTCCATCCCCCAGCCGCAGAACTTCCACTTGGGTCAGCTCCCGACCATCGAGCCCACTATCCACCTGCCACTCTGACGGCAGAACTTCTCAGATGCACTGACTGACTCTCCTCCTCTCCAGTCCCAGACCGTGCACGCGCCAGGGCAGTGGCGCCCCGGCCCCCGGTTCCGGAGCCACTGTCTTCGCGCTGAGCTCCGGCCAAGGCCGCTGCGGCATCGCGGTGATCCGAACCAGCGGCCCCGCCAGCGGCCAGGCCCTCCGGAGCCTCACGGCCCCCCGGGACTTACCCCCGGCCCGCAAAGCCTGCCTGCGCCTGCTCAGCGACCCCCGCTCTGGGGAGCCTTTGGACCGCGCGCTGGTGCTTTGGTTCCCGGGTGAGGGGCTCCAGATCCAGAACCGCATGTAGCTCCGATGACCCAGCTTCCTCCTTCCAGGCGTTGCCCAGGCTGTATCCTCCTGACACCTATCTCCTCAACGTACTAGGTCCCCAGAGTTTCACGGGTGAGGATTGTGCGGAGTTCCACGTGCATGGAGGCCCGGCTGTGGTGAGTGGTGTCCTGCAGGCCCTGGGTGAGTCTACAGCCTTGGGTTTGAGGTATGGCTATGTCGGTGGGCCTAGGTAGGGGCCAGGGGGGCTCAGGACCCTGGACCTTCCCGTAGGCAGTGTGCCAGGGCTGCGGCCTGCGGAGGCAGGCGAGTTCACCAGGAGGGCGTTCGCTCTCGGGAAGCTGAGCCTGACCGAGGTGGAGGGGCTGGCGGATCTGATCCATGCAGAAACAGAGGCACAGCGGCGACAGGCCCTGAGGCAGCTAGATGGGGAGCTGAGCCATCTCTGCCGCGGCTGGGCCGAGACCCTCACTAAGGCAAGTACACCATTCGCTCATACCTTGCCTCAGAGACCCTACCTAACCATCTCCTATATTAGCGCTTCCTGTCTATAAGCCTCCAGTCTGACCCCTTATGTCGGGCTGGACCTGGGCATATTGAGGGGTAGGTTTCTGTGTGATCACACTATCCACCCCTCCCTCCCTCAGGCTCTGGCCCACGTGGAGGCCTATATTGATTTTGGTGAGGATGACAATCTAGAAGAGGGCATCCTGGATCGAGGTGGGTCTGCCTGCCTGGAGGGGTGGGAGGTGGGGACATTTGGCATCTCAGCCCCCCGAGGCCTCCTTACTCCCTCTCCTTTCCTCCATCCACAGCTGACAGTGAAGTGCGGGAGCTGGAGGTGGCACTGGGCGCACATCTTCGAGATGCCAGGCGCGGACAGAGGCTCCGCTCAGGGGCTCATGTAGTGGTTGCGGGACCTCCCAACGCCGGCAAGAGCAGCCTAGTGAACCTGCTCAGTGCGTGGTCAGGGGGCCAGGCCCAGGGCAGGGGGCTAGGAG
>NW_020175432.1:2010759-2024160 GCF_003031525.2 Neophocaena asiaeorientalis asiaeorientalis
TCCCTTATCTCCATTCCTTCCCCTTTCTCTGACCCCACCCCCAGGCCGGAAGCCTGTGTCCATCGTATCCCCGGAGCCCGGGACCACCCGAGATGTGCTGGAGACCCCCGTGGACCTGGCCGGGTTCCCGGCGCTGCTGAGCGACACGGCGGGGGTGCGGGAGGGCGTGGGCCCTGTGGAGCAGGAGGGCGTGCGGCGCGCCCAAAAAAGGTGGGCAGGCAGGGCGGTGGGAGGGAGAAACGGGGCCCTTCCTCTGCTGTTTCAACCGGTTGCATTTATTTTTCATTCTTCCTTAATGAGGAAAGGCTACTAAGCCCCATTAAGTGGGGGCCCAGCTATCTAGGGAGGGCAGCTTTTTAAGTTCGGCCTCTGCCCCTGCCCAGTGCTCCTAATTGCTCAACTCTGAGGTCCACGCTCCGTTTTCCCGCTTCGCCAGGCTGGAGCAGGCTGACCTCATCCTGGCCGTGCTGGATGCTTCTGACCTGGCCTCTCCGTCCAGCTGCAACTTCCTGGACACCGTTGTCATGCCTGCGGGAGCCGGGAGCCCAAATGGGCGCAGCCAGCGCCTCCTGCTGGTGCTGAATAAGTCGGACCTGCTGCCAGCTGGGGGCCCAGATCCCAGTGCTGACCTGCCCCCTTACCTGTTGCTGTCCTGCCTGACTGGTGAGGGGCTGGATGGCCTCCTGGAAGCGCTGAGGAAGGAGCTGGCTGCATTGTGAGCCCCCCTTGCCCGCTGGGCAACCTGCCTCTGTCCAAGTTCAGGGGCTGAGCCACTGGCTTTGGGCACGAACCTACCCTGCCAGCTCAGTTTTTGTATCTAAAAAATGGGTGTGATTATCCCTCACCCCTTTGAATGTTGAGAGAGACCCCATCCTTTGTCCCTTCCAGGTGTGGGGACCCATCCACAGGCCCACCACTTCTGACACGGGCGAGGCACCAGCATCACCTCCAGGGCTGCCTGGATGCCCTTGGCCACTACAAGCAGGCGAAAGACTTAGCCCTGGCGGCCGAAGCACTTCGGGTTGCCCGAGGGCACCTGACCCGCATCACCGGCGGAGGGGGCACCGAGGAGATCCTGGATATCATCTTCCAAGACTTCTGCGTGGGCAAGTGAGGGGGCGGCCAAAGCTCAGACCCAGGCTGGGTGGACACCCAGAAGCCTTGAGGCATCTGGGAACAGCTTAGGCCAAGTGTGAGTCTCAGCCCCTAGGGGAAGAACTTGACCCTAAACGGTGAAGCTTCCGTTGCTGGTTGTGACCAAGCCACAGCTGTCCAGATTCCCTAGCAGGGACTTGCTGGGGGTTCAGGCCCAGGAGTGGGGCTGAATGGAGGTCTCTTTTGACACCTGATAATGGGGAACTAGGAGTGGAGCGTTGGGCTGGAGGTCAGAGGGTCTCAGGGGTCTTTGTTTCATAGTTTTTAACTTATTTTGCATATACCAAAGGAATGTAAAAAACTCAGGTGATCCGGAAACATTTAAACACCCCCTCGCTGGGGTCACAGCTTAGCTTGTATACTTCCAGAACTTTCTCTGCATGTTTGCGTACTTGGGACTACACCTATAAAGTATGTTGTAGCTTGTATTTTGTACACAAATTGGTGTTTATTGCTCTGCAAGCTGTCATTCCTTTTTGTAGTATTAATCTTGCAACTTTGCTTTTTGTTTTTTAATTTTTTTATTTTATTTAATTCTTTTATAAGTTTATTTATTTATATTTTTGGCTACATTGGGTCTTCGTTGCTGCACGCAGGCTTTCTCTAGTTGCGGCAAGCAGGGGCTACTCTTCGCTGTGGTGCACGGGCTTCTCATTGCGGTGGCTTCTCTTGTTGCGGAGCATGGGCTCTAGACGCGCAGGTTTCAGTAGTTGTGGCGCGCAGGCTCTAGAGCACAGGCTCAGTAGTTGTGGCGCATGGGCTTAGTTGCTCCGCGGCATGTGGGCTCTTCCCAGAGTAGGGCTTGAACCCGTGTCCCCTGCATTGGCAGGCGGATTCTTAACCACTGCGCCACCAGGGAAGCCCTTAATTTTTATTTATTTATTTATGTATTTATTTATTTTCTTTTTGGCTGTGCCACGTGGCAGGTGGGGTCTTAGTTCCCCGACCAGGGATCGAACCCGCGCCCTCTGCATTGGAAGCACGGAGTCTTAACCACCGGACTGCCAGGGAAGTCCCGAAACTTTGCTTCTTTTATGTTCAAAGTGACTTGCAAAATCCCTACTTCCTTTTCGTGCTTAGTCATTCATTCAGTGATTCATTCACTCACTCAGTGAATATTTATCCAGCACCTACTCTGTGTTAGAATTGTACACATCATTTGATGGGATCTTCATAACAGCACAATGCAGTGGGTATTTTGTTACAGTTTTATAGGTGAGGAAACAGGTTCAGAGAAGTAGTTAGTTGCTGGAGGTCCCCAGCTTTGGGATTTGCACATAGGTCTGTTCAAGTTCAATTTGAGTTCACTGCAGGCCTTCTGGGCAACAGGCCGTGTGTAGGGGGATGGGATCATTGAGGGGAATAAGCAGACATAAATCCTGCCCTTGTTAAAGAAGAGACACAGCTCCTTTTGGTGAGGCCTGATGGCTGCTGGGCAAACTTACAATGAGGAGACCTGACCTGGTCAGGGGTGGACATAAGGGCAGGCTGCCCTGCAGAGGTGGCATCTGCACCGACATCTGAAAGGTGAGAAGAAGGAAACCAGATGGGAGAGGCTAGCAAGAGCGTCCCAGGCGGAGGGCACGGCACATGCAAAGGCCCTGAGGTGGGAGCATCACGGTGTGTTCGAGGGACAGCAAGGTGGCTAGTGTGGCTGGAAGTAGAGTGATGAGGGCTAGAGAGGAGGGAAGAAGAGGTCCAGGAGGAGAGGAAGATCCTGATAGCGAGGCCTTTGATTCCAAGACTTATGGGTGACCTGACGTGGCGGTGATGAACCAGCAGGGGGCGCTTTGCTCTAACAAAGAAGGTGTCTGGCAGTCCTCCAGGGAAGCTCAGGGGCCCCTAAGTTCCCAGAGATCCAGGCTTCCACACCCACCTGGTGGCATATGAATGGTTAACTCCCCTTTTGCCAGAGGTGGATATGGAGTCTCAAATAGGGTCAGGATCTTTTCCAGAATCAGAAAAAAATCACCTCCAGTAGTTGAAGATACAAACTCCGGTTTCAGGGGACACATGAGCAGAGGCTGGGAGGTGTCCAGGACCCACCACCCAGCTAAAGGGACCTCCGACCCCGTTTCTTCATGACTTCATTGCAATATGTCACAGTCTGTTGATTTGTCTGCTTGTTCGACAGCTGCTGCCCCCCAACCCCCACCATGAAAGGCTTCTGGAGGGAAAGGGTCACTCCATGAGTTTAGTGCATGGATATTACTATTATGTCCATTTTGCAGAAAGACAAGAAGAAGCAACAATGTGGGTCTAGAAGAGGTGGGTGCCCAGATGTCCTCTGTGTGGGCAGGGCCTGGAGGGCTCCCAGGAGGGGTGAGTGGGGTCTGGGTGGGGGAGATGCTTTTGGGGAAGGATGCCTGGGCCCTGGCACACAGCTGGACTGAGTTCCTTGGCTACGGTCCCTTTTTTTCCAAGAAGGGAGAGGCGGTTTGTGGGAAGCAGCCATGGGGGTTATTTATAGAGGTCACAGGAAATCCCCAAAGAGTCAGAACCTCACCCAGCGGCTGGACCACAGGGTCTGCCAGTTACTCCCTGACTGGTACTCAGCCCCTACTTGGCTCCCCGGGGGGGATGGAGATGGGGAGGACACCAGCGTGGAGAAGTCAGAACTACAGGATCAGGGCTGGGAAGAGGGAAGGATGGGGCCCAAGAGGTACCCAGAGGGAGCAAGAACTATGCCTGGGGCATCTAGGGGGGCTGCCTGGAGGAGAGATCTCTAGGGCTGGGCCTTGGGAGAAGAAGAATTTGCGGGCAAGAAAAAGGCATTCTAGTCCGAGGGCACAACACAAAAGTCACTGAGTAGTCAAAGAGTCAAAGGTCCAGGACAGCTGGAGGCAAAGGCGGTATTGTGTGTGAGGAGGGAGGGCACAAGAGAGCTGAGGAACTGGGCTTTGTTCCCAGGGTAATGAGGAGCCATGGAGGTATGTGAGCGGGAGAGGCCCATGGTCAGATCCCGTGACGAATAGATCGGGTGTGGGGGCTGATTAGAAGGATGATATTGGGATGCTCTGAACGGGAGAGACCAACCAAGAATCAGAGACCTGCGCCCATGGGTCCAGAGAGCTAAGGATGTTGATGATGATTCTGGACGCACCGTACCGCTTGCGGGATCTTAGTTCCCCGACGAGAGAGCGAACCCTTGCCCGCTGCAGTGGAAGCACGTAATCTTAACCACTGGACAGCCAGGGAGGTCCCTAGGATGGTTATTTTTACACTTATTTCTAGGTGAGTAAATGGAGGCTGAGACTGACTGAGCCAAGATTTGAATGCAGGCATGTCAGAGTCCGGAAGCCAAACTCAGGTGTCCCACGGTTGCTTGGGATTGGCTGCTGTCGGCATCCTCCCCAGGACTCCAGGCTGCTCAGGCAGTAGGCTCAGGGTCAGGGACGTCCCTGCTTCCTTGGGGCCTCCAGACTGGCCCGTCTGGGCGGCCAGGCCTGGCTGACCCTCCTGCCCTTGCTTGGCGGGGCCCCAGCCGAGTGTTTCCTGCAGCGGCCCGTCTCTCGCCCGGGTTCCTGTATCCAGGAAATATCGCTCCTTTGTCCCTCCTGACTAGCCTGCCCTAAGCGTGGCGTTGCCAGCCCCGGCTCCTCGTGATTCATCCCCTCCCTGTCCAAGGTCCCAGGGGATGGGCTGGGAGGGAATCAAAGTGGAGAGACAGACAAGCTGAGATTCTAGACCACAATTTTTTTTTTGTTTTTTTGGCGGTACACGGGCCTCTCACTGTTGTGGCCTCTCCCGTTGCGGAGCACAGGCTCCGGATGCGCAGGCCCAGCGGCCATGACTCACGGGCCCAGCCGCTCCGCAGCATGTGGGATCTTCCCAGACCGGGGCTCGGGCCCGTGTCCCCTGCATCGGCAGGCGGACTCTCAACCACTGCGCCACCAGGGAAGCCCTTGACGATTTTTAGGCCATTTACCACCCATGGCCATTTGCTTTGTTTCCTGGAGTTTTCACTTCTCAGGGATAAAGTCCCAGGAATGGGGTTGCTGAGCCAAAGGATTTGTATGTCTTCACTTTTCTTTTTTTAGCCACGCCACACAGCTTGCGGGATCTTAGTTGCCCGACCAGGGATTGAACCCGGGCTCTGGTCAGTGAAAGGGCAGAGTCCTACCCACTGGACTACCAGGGAATTCCCTGTCTTCGTTTTTATTAAGTATCATCAAACTAATTTCCAGAAGGGCCAGGATGAGATGTGCATTTCTACCAGTCCCGTAGGAAAATGCCCTTTTCTCTACATCTTCACCAGCAGTCGGTATTATAGCTTTTTAACACTTTTTTCCCCAGTCTGTTGGGCATGTTGTGATTTCCCTGTGTTCCTCTAATGTGCAAAATTTCCCCGGCTTCCTGCTAATTTAGTGATCAGTGAGTTGAAGTGCTCCCTAATTGGACACTGGTGCCCTTTCTAACATCCCATCTTCCCACCAAAAAACCTCAAACCAAACAAATGCCTGGGACTTTTGTGATATTGTTCTGGAATCATTTTGGTGAGGAGGAGTTCCTGCAAAGCAGGCTGTGGTACCTCAGTAATTGTTGTCTGTACCTGGGGGAATCTCTGCAAACCTAGCCAAAACAAAAGCTACAAATAGATAATCTGCTTTTTCAGAAACCGCTTTTTATTTGTATTTATTTAAGAAACTGCTTTCTAAATGTATGCTTTTTAAAAAAATAGGAAAAAAATCTGCTATTTTAAACAAACACTAAATTGACGACAATGCTGTCACAATGTGGGGTTTTGTAGGCATTTCATGAAACCCTTATTGACTATGATTTTGCCATTTCTCTTCACATATGGAGATGCCTACCGCTTGGGGGAAGCTGGTGTCTACTCACGTTTGCTCCGGGTTGGAGGGTCTTCTGACCTGGGGACGCTGGCGATGGGATTCTTCAGCTTTCATCTTATTCCTAGTTTTTTTCTCACTCAGAGCCTGGTGGTACCTTTTCAAAGCAGAAATCATGACTCTGGAGTCTTTGAAGGGATTTGATAACATTTATTTAGTGCCACTAACATTTATATGGGCCACAGGCAGGGCTGGATATGGAGGGGAGAGAGAGTGAAGGGGCAGCACCCTCGTGGGCTCTGAGGGGTCCCCTGGACCAGATGCTCCCTCTCTCGGGGGCCTGGAAACTCTCAGGGGAGGACGAAGGTGAATGTCTTCCTGTTCTCACTCCCCCAGACCTGGAGCGCTAAGATGCTCCAGATGAGTGAGGGATGCTGTGGGTGCCTTGACCCGCGTGCACAAAGGGATGTGATTTTGGGCAAGGGCTGGGCAGGAAGTGCGTGTGTGATGTTGCGTGTATCTCTGTGATGTCATTGCCTTGTCTCTGTGTGACGTCACCACCATGTCTGTGTGATTGATGTCACTGCAGCTGTGACGTCGTCCCGGCATTTAGGGGGTGAGGGATTGTGTGGTGCGGAGAGAGTGTTAGGGGGTGTGGGTGCGGTGTGGCGGAGGATGAACAGAGGGCGCAGGCCAAGGGCGCCCACTTTGTCGTGCGTGCGTTATCTGACTCCACCCTGGCTGTGTCCCTCGCCGTGGGCGTCTCGCTGCACCTAGTCTCCAGACCGGTGAGTCGGGGCCACCCCTCGGTCCTCGGGGCCTAGAGCCTCCTCAGCCACTGGGGCAGGAAGGAGATGGGAATACAATAGTCAGTCAGACAGACAGACGGCAGGACAAGCCTCGCCTGGGCCTGCCTCTTCCCCTGGGCCCCTTCTTGTTCCCAAGAACCCTAGGGCTCCTGCCGGTTTCAACCTGCCCTTAGATTTCGCCTTGTTGAACCTCTGTGGGACAGGTGGGACTGAGATGTGTGCCTATCCATTATATAGACTGAGGTTCAGAGGGGCCGCCTCCTGTGCTCCAGGGCTCTGTTGCAGTCTGTCTGACTCTCTCCCCTTTGCTCCCTAAGGCCCTGGGGATCCTGGGTGTTTGCCCAAAGTCCCCGGCCCCCCGGCCCCCAGGCAGGGCCTCAGTTTCCCTTTTGGTCTACACAGAACTGACCTAGACCTGGCCCCTCACTCATTCCCAGGAGGGTTTTTCTAATGAGCCTGCCCCTACTCACATGCTCCCATGGCTCCCCAGCGCCCTTGGGACAAAGCCAGATCTTCTGTATCTGACATTCAAGGCTCCACCCACTATGCCCCCACCAGGCCTCCCCACTGGGGAATCAAAACCTGACAAAGTACCCCCCAAATTCTCAGAGCCATCACTTCACTTCCGCCCCTCCCCCTTGCCTTTGCAGGAGCCATCCCGCTGTCTGGGATGCCCCTCCCCCTCCTGGGCCTGCCAAAGGTTCTCACGAGGGGTCAGAGGTTGGCTCAGAGGCTGTTTCCTGATGGGGGAGGTGGGGGCCTCTGCCAAGTCCTGCTTCCGCTGGCCCCCTCCCTTCCTTCCCTGGCTCTTCCCTGGGGGCCCCGCAACCTCACGTTCCTTGGCTGGCTCTGGTGCCCGCCTTCCCAGCTCCAGGCTCTGTCCTCTACCAGGATTCACAGGCTCCAAGGCAGCCCCAACAGACATCCTTTAACTACTCCTGCTCACCAGCCTGCAAGGGAGGGTCATCCCTGGCCATTTTCAGAGACTGGGGCTCCTAAACCCCATCGCTCATCTGGACCAGCACAGTCGCCTTCACCCCTGTCTCAGGTTCCCACCTTCACCCTCCACAACAGCGACCAGAATGAGCCTGTGAACACCTGAGTCGGGTCACATCCTCTGCTGTTCACAGCCTTCCCAGGGCTCCCAAAGTCCTCACTGCAGCCCCAAGGCCCTGCCTGATTTATCCTGACCTCACCTCCTCCCACTCTCCCCTCGATCGCTCAGCTCCAGCCACACCAGCTGCCTCACTCAAACTCACCGGGCATGGATGGTCCTGCCTCAGGGCCTTTGCACGGGCTGTGCTCACTGCCTGGTGCACCCTTCTGAGAATCCCCTCATGGCTCCTCCCTCATCTTCTTTAGCTCTCTGCTCAAATGTCACCTCCTCAGTGAAGCCTGCCCTGGCCCCGCCCCCACCCCACCCCCGTGGAAAATTCCAACCTCCTCAAGCTCCCTCATCCCTTTTCTGTTTCACTCATCACCAAGGGTCCCTATCATGGCTCACTCATCTGGTTTGTCATCCACCTCCCCCACTAGACTGTCAGCCGCACGAGGGTGAGGATTTGGATTTCTGTGCCTTATTCCTCCCCGTGTCCTCAGCACCCAGGAGCTGCTCAAGAAATGTGGGTTGAATGAAAAAACAAACGGTCACAGCGATGGCAGTGAACTTGAATCGACACTCGCTGTGTGCTCGGCTCAGAGCCAGGGCTGAGCTCCCATCTTCAACCTTCCACATTGTGACTTGTGCCATCTCCGGCCACGTAGCCGCTACACCAATATTCACTTAATATTCGTCTTCACCTCCATCGTGTTGTGTTTTTTTCATTTAAATAAAGTGATCTCCAAAGGATACTCAGTCTTACCAAGTGAAGGAAAGCTGGTGCATTTGCCATTAATAGAAAACCACTTAAAAATGTTCAGTGAAAAAGCAAGACCGTGTTCTCAAGTGCAGCTGACGCCGGAGCCTGGGTCTGCCCTCCCTCTGTGAATATGGGAGAACTGCAAGGGTCTGGGAGGCATGAGGGTGGGTTAGCAGCAGCGCAGACTTTCTCGAGGCCCAGAAGGAATGAGTGGAAAAGGAATCAACAGTCCCCATCATGGGGTGGGTGATTTGACGCGAGGCCTCGGATCTGGTCCCCTGTTGGGGGCATATAAAATTGGGACGTTACGATTCAGTCCCTCACTGGCTGTCCACTGAGTGCCTGGCCGAGCTGGGGCTCAAAACCGGAGCCGAAGAAGACCCCAGCCTGCTCCTGCCCGGCCCCTCTCTCAGAGGAAGGCAAATCAAGGCGGGAGCCCATGGACCAGAAGCCCTTCCTGTGATACTGCAGAGAGAAGCAGGAGGGGCCCAGGCTTAAGTACACATTGTTTCCTCCGTGGCGGTGGGTGGGGGGGGGGGGGGTACGTCATTTGGGGTAAACAATGTCAAGAGCTTCCCCATCCTCAGCTGGGACCGGGACAGGCTTGGACTGGGAGCCTGGTTCCAGCCCTGACTTGCTGACGCATGACCCCGGGCTGATCACTTCCCTGGGGCCTCAGTTCCCTCCTCTGAGAAGTGGGGATAATAATAGAACCTCCTTCCTTGCCATGATGGCTTCAGGCCAAGATGGAGAGAGGAAAACTGTTTGCTCAGAGCAGGGTCTTCTCCCTACCCCCTTGCTTCCCTCTCTGCAGGCTGCCCGAGGCTGAGGGATTTCTCCCAGGCAGAGCTATCCAGAGCGAGGGGACCCAGTTCCGTAAGGGGGTGAGCTCCCTGTCAGAGGGAGTATGTAAGAAGAGGCATAGGGAAGATGGAGCTGGGTGCGGAGGACCATGGGGAGTTAATGACAGACGTTTGGAAATCTTTTTGGCCCCAAGGGCTTTGTTTAGCACCCTGGGGCTGAAATAGACCTAGCTTCACAATAGCCTGGTGGCAAAACTGTTGATGGCACAGGCTTTGGGATCAGAGGGGTCTGACAAAAATCCCACATACCGGGGCTTCCCTGGTGGCACAGTGGTTGAGAGTCCGCCTGCCGATGCAGGGGACACAGGTTCGTGCCCCGGTCCGGGAAGGTCCCACATGCCGCGGAGCGGCTGGGCCCGTGAGCCATGGCCACTGAGCCTGCGCGTCCGGAGCCTGTGCCCCGCAATGGGAGAGGCCACAACAGTGAGAGGCCCGCGTACCGAAAAAAAAAAAAAATCCCACATACCTCCTCGAACCTCAGGTCCTAAACTGCAAATGGGATGCCCATCCTAGGTCAGCAGTGTGGTCCTGAACAGGGTAGGGGGTGGGGGGTTGGGGGGGGTGTAAGAGCGACCCTGGAGGGAGCACAGGGTGTTCTTGGAGCTGTGGTCTGAGTCACCTTCCCCGTGATGCACAGGGTGTCGTCCAACAGATGACCAGGCCCTGGGAGGCAGTGAGGGGGTCAAAGGCATGGAACCATCACCTGAACATGTGCCAGGCACCTTTGATGCTCCCCACTGAGGCCCTGGGTTCCTTGCTCCTCCAGCCATGTGTGGACAGCACTTGGCTGGCAAAGCATTTGCATGCCTTTGATTTCAGAGACCCCCTTTTTTTTTTTTTTTTTTTTTGCGGTATGCGGGCCTCTCACTGTTGTGGCCTCTCCCGTTGCGGAGCACAGGCTCTGGACGCGCAGGCTCAGCGGCCATGGCTCACGGGACCAGCTGCTCCGCGGCATGTGGGATCTTCCCGGACCGGGACATGAACCCGCGTCCCCTGCATCGTCAGGCGGGCTCTCAACCACTGCGCCACCAGGGAAGCCCAGAGACCCTCATTTTTATAGAAGTAGAAAGTGTGGCTCAGAAGGGTGGAGTGAGAGGCCTAGGGTCACTCTCGGACACTGCTCTCCCTCTTCCCCTTCCTGGGCTCTGTTCACTTCTGCCACCCTAGTCCGCCCACAGGGCCTTTGCCCTGGCTGTTCTTGCCACCTGGAGCACTGTTCCTCTTGCCTTCCCCCAGGCCAGCTCTTGTCTAGCCTCCAGCTCAAAGGTCCCTTCCTCATCCAGGCCCTCCCTTTCCTGTCTGGAGTCTGATCGCCTAGGTTCATGTCCCAGCTCTGGCTGTGTTACCTGGGGCACGATGCACACCCTCTCTATGCCTCATTTGCTTCATCCAGAAAGTGGGGATAACAGTAGCTCACCCACGGATTAGGATTCTGAGGATTAAATGAGTTAATTGGGCAGAGTGCTTAGGACTGTGCCAAGATCACAGTAAGCCTCCAGTCGTGGTACGTTCTTGGTCACTCTTCTCACCCTGCCTCCTTCATTGTCTCTTTGGCCCACTACTCGGGAGTTTCATGAATGGAACTGTGCGTGTCTTGGTCACTGCTGTGTCCCCTTGGTCCAGCATAGGGCCTGGTATACAGCAAGTGCTCGATTAAGGAAGCAACAAGTGTGATACGAGCCTCCCTCCGCCCCTAGTCCTGTACCCAGCCTCATCTAAAGCCTGAGACTGAACTGTCTCAGCCTATCCAGAACCTTACCTGGCTGATGCTAAGACACTGCTGGCAGGGGGTCGCTGGGACTCCAGGATCCTCCTTTTGAATTCCTCCAGCCCAGCTGGGTCTGCCAAGAGAGGGAGGGGTCAGCCCCGACCTAATGCCTTAGTAACCCCCCCTCCAGGGTCAGAGAATGGGCTGGCAACCCAGGATCCAAGGTGGAATCCGCCCCCCTTTCCTGGCTCTGCCCTCCGTCACTCACCAATGGGCGGGGGATTGGGGGCGGGGCCTGCAGGTCTTGGCACTGCTATTGGCTGCGACTGTGGGAAGAAGGGTGAAAGGAGGTTAGTGGAGGCCAGGGATCCCAAACACGAATCCCAGGGAGTTTCCTGCCTCTCCACACCCTTGGAGACCTGAGTTCCTTCCAGGGCGGAGAAAACAGACAGATACCCATGGAGAAGGACACGTGATGACGGATATATAATCACCTGTAGACACCTGCCTTCAAATGATTGGGGAATGCAGGGACTGGCTTCCCTTGGCAGCCCCCCGGAGACCCCACTCTGCAGGGGTCCTGCCACGGTCTCCATTACAGCCTTGGTGCCAGCCTGACTCCAATCCAAGACCCCATTTGAGTCCATCCACCCGACCCAGCCCCGCTCCAGACTGAAGCTGACCCACTCTGTAAACCAACTGGACCTCGATCCTCAATGCCACCCCTCGAAGGACCCCAAGAGGATCTTTCCAAACCTGAAATCCAAAACCAGTTCTGAGCTCGGTCACCTAAAATCAGATCCCAACCTGAAAACAGAACCTCCCTTAGAATCAAAGCCTGACCTTAACCCAGTCCCAGTGACAAACCTGATCCGATCATAACTTTACATCTAACTCTGACCATAACCTATCCCCTAGGCCCAGCCGCTATGAAAAATCTACCCCCCTACCCCCATTCCCTCAGCGCCAGCCACCCATAAATACCTTCCCAATACCACACTCAACCCCAGCTCAGCCTCAGACCTCAGCCTCTACCTGAGTGAGAACCCCAGCCCAGCCTCAGCCCAAGATCAACGTCCACCCGGCTTCTACTCTAGACCCGGTCTTGACCTGCACTCGAAGCCCAGGCTCACCTAATCCTTCACGTCAAATATATCCTAACACCAGCCACCCTAAATGCAGCCCGCTCTCAACTCCTAGCCCACGGTCAATGCCAATTCCAATCTTAATGCCCATGAAGTTCTGAATCCGCCCTTGGCCCCGAACTTCCAATCGTCTCTAGGCCCACCAACCACCTACACCCGCCTGAGCTTCAACTCCAGCCTCAACTTAATGCAATCCCAAACCCACTGAAACCCTAGATTCACTCTTCACCAAACCCTTGATCCAAGAGCCACCCTGCACGTGACCCCTGACCCAACTTTTAACCTTTCCTCACAATCCAAACTCCAAACTCAACCTAATTCTAAGACTAATGAAATCTTACATGGAACCCTAACCTTAACCTTAACCCAAATCAACTCTAGACACAGGAGTCACCAAGAACCCACCTTGACCCAACTCAAACCACAAATTTAGAGTCCACGTGACGCCTTTCTCTAGACCTGCCTTAACCCTCACCCTAACCCCAGTATCACTTCCAGTCCTTAACCTGGTGCCCCCTGATCCTTCAACTCAACTCAAGCCCACTCCAACCCTGACACCAACACTGGATGAGTCCCTAATCCTAAACTTAAGCCAATTTTGAGGCCCACCTGCCTTCCTAAACTCAACCCCAATCCTTAACCCTTTCTTAATGTCATTCCCAATCCAAACTCCGCCCCAAACCTGATGCCAATAAAATCCTTATGTTAATACATAACCATAATCCTAAAGCATTAGACTCACAGTCACCCGTGTCTGACCTCAGCCTCAAGCCTAAATCCACCCTCAGTGTCTCAGCTCACCCCAACCCCAAAGCAACCACAATTCTAGATTTGCCCCTCACTCCACCCTGGACCCGACAGCCACCCGACCTCCAACTCCAGTCTTAACCCGACACCTTTTCTCAATGCTGATCCCCATTCCGAGCTCTGCCTCAATTCTGACATCAGTGAAACCAGTGAAATTCTCAAGTGAGTCTAAGTAACCCAACCTAGACTGGGAAGCCAACCTCAACACCAAGAAAAAAAAAAAAAAAAAAAAGGAAAAAACCAAATTCAAAAACACAACAACCTT
>NW_020175432.1:2024272-2043765 GCF_003031525.2 Neophocaena asiaeorientalis asiaeorientalis
AAACCCCACAACCCACCCCAAACCCAAAAAAAAAAAAAAAAAAAAAAAGGTCAAACCCAACTTCAACATCACCAACAGCTTGACCTCCAGACCCACCCCCAACGCAATCTGAAGCCAGGGACCTCTGGCCCACCTTCGCCTTGATGCAGGTGTCCAGGGTCGAGCTGCTGACAGCCAGCTGCATCTTGAGCTGCTCAGCCTCCCCCTTCTTCTTCTCCAACTCCTTGGCCAGGTTGTCACGCTCCTTCCGCAGCGCTGCTTTCTCCTCCAGGGCCAGCTGGGTCTGCCGGGCACATTCAGCCTGGAGCTTGGCCTCCCGAGCCTGGGCCTCCTTCTCCACCTTATCCTTGGCCTCCTGACTGGCGCGCAGACCCTGTTCGGTCTCCAGCTTCTGGCGCTGGAGGTCCGAGTTCTCACGGGTCACACGCTCGATGCCAGCCCGCAAGCTCCGGGCCAGCTCCTCCACCTTGGAGCTCATGAGGGTGGGCATGTGATCGCAGGTTCTCCGGATGGAGGCCAGTTCCGAGCCAATGGGATGGAACACATTGTAGCCCAGGGTGTCAAGGGAGCGCGGGATGATGGAGTCCCTCCAGAGGTTGCGCAGCTCGATCTCAAACTTGTCCTTGTCCAGCGGGAGGCAGAGGGCCTGCACCTTTTGCAGACGGTCCTCGGCCAGCTGTCGCTCCTGCTGCTGCTGATCCTGGGCTTTGCTGCACTTGGCCAGCTGTTCCTCCAACACTCGCTTGCCCAACGCCAGACCGTCCTTGTCTTTGGTACATACCACCTTCTCCTTTGCCAGCTCCACCTCCAGTGTCTTGGCTTTCTGGTTCAGTGTGAGGGCCAAAGCTAAGGGTACAGGACCATAAGAGTCAGGAAGGTTGGGGGCTGCCAAGAGACTGGGTGGGGAGTCAGCTACCCTGCTCTCCACTGTCCATAATTATAACCCTAACCCTAACCCACTCACCATCGCAGCTCTTGTTACTTTCTTTGAGTTGTTCTTGGCATTGTTTCTCACTCAAGATGATGGCAGCCATGTATCGCTGGTTGTTCATGTAGATCACCTGTCCGGATGTGACACAGGACAGAGCTCAGTGTCAGGCTCCTGTGGGACCCCCTGCCCCCGGCGCTGCCCAGATTCTCAGGGCTGGGGCCTCAGATCCAGCACCCAGGTGGTCTGTGTTGGCATAGTTCACAAGGACATGGCTTCTCTACAGGGGATGCTGGTCTGATCTTCAAAAGTTGTTATGATTATAGACAATGGAATAGGACTCAGCCATAAAAAAGAATGACATTTTGCCACTTGCAGCCACATGGATGGACCTGGAGGGCATTATGCTAAGTGAAAAAAGTTAGACAGAGAGAGACAAATATTGTATGATATCACTTATATGTGGAATCTAAAAAATACAACAAACTAGTGAATATAACAAAACAGAAGCAGACTCACAGATAAAGAACAAACTAGTGGTTACCAGTGGGGAGAGAAAAGAGGGGAGGGGGAATATAGGGGTAGGAAACTTAAAAAAGGGTATTATGGGATTGTATGAAATCATGTGTGTGAAACTTTTGAAAACTGTAAAGCGCTATAGAATTTAAAGGATCTTTCATTCATTTAATAAAAAAAAAAAGTTAAAAGAAACCCCACCTGGACTTCCCTGGTGGTGCAATGGTTAAGAATCTGCCTGCCAATGCAGGGGACATGGGTTCGATTCCTGGTCTGGGAAGATCCCACATACCGTGGAGCAACTAAGCCTGTGCGCCACAACTACTGAGCCTGTGCTCTAGAGCCCGAGAGCCACAACTGCTGAGCCCACGTGCCACAACTAGTGAAGCCCGTGCGCCTAGAGCCCATGCTCCACAACAAGAGAAGCCACCGCAATAAGAAGTCTGCACGCTGCAACGAAGAGTAGCCCCCGCTGGCCGCAACTAGAGAAAAGCCCGTGCGCAGCAATGAAGATCCAACACAGCCAAAATAAATAAATTAATAAAAAAAAAAAAAAACTCACCTCTTTCCCTAGGCATTTTAGTCAACCAAGATAAAAAAAAAAGTTATGATTAATACTATTTGGCAATAAAAAGGAACAAAGCACTGATATATTCTACAACTTGAATGAACCTTGAAAACATTTACAGCCAATTAATAACGGATTTTGGCTGTGCTGTGTGGCTTGGGGGAATCTTAATTCTCCAACCAGGGATTGAACCTGTGCCCTCAGCAGTGAAAGCGCTGAGTTCCAACCACTGGACCGCCAGGGAATTCCCCGAAAAACAGATTTTTTTTTTTTTTTGACAAGAATGCTGTTATGGGCTGGATTGTGTCCCCCCACCCCAAATTCCCATGTTGAAGCCCTGATTCTCAGGACCTCAGAACGTAAATGTATTTGGAGACAGGGTCTTTAAAGAGGCAGTTAAGTTAAGATGAGGTCATTAGGGTGGGTCCTTGTAAGAGGAAATCTGGACACCCAGACATGCACAGAGGGAACATGAAGTGAAGACACAGGGAGAAGACAGCCATCAACAGGCCAAGGAGAGAGACATGGGACAGATCCTGATGGGCCTGGGAAGGAAATAATTCCGCCAACACCTTGAACTTGTGCTTGTGCGAAAATAAGTTTCTGTTATTTAAGCCACCTGATTTGTGGTACTGTAAGACAGGCCTAGCAAACTAATACAGCTGCCAAGATCATTTCATGGGAAAGAAGATTCTCTTCAACAAATGGTGCTGGCACAACTGGACAGCCACAAACTAAGGAATGAATTTGGACCCCTACCTCACACCATATACAAAAATTAGCTCAAGATGGGTCCAAGACCTAAATGTAAGGGCTTAAGCTATAAAACTCCTTAGAAGAAAACAGGTGTTAACTCTGCATGACTTTGGGTTTGGCAATGGTTTCTTAGATATGATACCAAAAGCACAAGCAACAAAAGAAAAAGCAGATAAATTGGACTTAAAATTAAAAACTTTTGTGCATGAAAGGACAACATTAAGAAAGGGAAGGGCTTCCCTGGTGGCGCAGTGGTTGAGAGTCCGCCTGCCGATGCAGGGGACGCAGGTTCGTGCCCCGGTCTGGGAGGATCCCACGTGCCGCGGAGCGGCTGGGTCCGAGAGCCATGGCCAATGAGTCTGCGCGTCCGGAGCCTGTGCTCCGCAGCGGGAGAGGCCACAGCAGTGAGAGGCCCGCGTACTGCAAAAAAAAAAAAAAAAAAAAAAAAAGGGAAAAAAAAACCCATAGATGGGAAAATATTTGCGAATCGTGTGTCTGATGATGAGAATAGTAACCAGAATATATAAAAGTAAACTCTTAGAAATTAATAAAAAACAACCTAATTGAAAACTAGGCAAAGCATCTGAATAGACATTTCTCCAGAGAAGATATATAAAAGGTCAACCAGCACATCAAAAGATGTTCGTCAAAAAAAAAAAAAAAAAAAAAGATGTTCGTCGTCTTCAGTCATCAGGAAATGCAAATGAAAACCATGATGAGATATCACCTCACAACCATTAGGATGGCTATAAATAAAACAGAAAACAAGAATGGGCAAGTGTTGGTAAGGATGGGGAGAAACAGAATTCTCAGGCAGTACTGATGGGAATGTAAAAATGGCGGAGCCACAGTGGAAAGCAGCCTGGCGAGTTTTTCTAAAAGTTAAACATAGAATTACACTATGACCCAGCAAATTCCACTCCTAGGTATATATACCCAAGAGCAATGGAAGCGTATGTTCACACTAAAACTCGCACACAAATATTCACAGCGGCACTAATCACAGCGGCGAAAAGGTAGAAACAGCCCAAGTGTTTCATCCACAGATGAATGGATAAAACGTGATCCATCCATACAGTGGAATATTATTCGACTATCAAAAGGAAGGAAGCACTGACACACGCTGTACAATGGGGATGACACCCAGACACAAAAGGTCATATAGTGCATGATTCCATTTAAAGGAAATCTCTAGAGTAAGTAAATCCGTAGAAACATACAGCAGATTTGTGTTTGTCAGAGGCTGGGTGAGGGGGAATGGGAAGGGACTGCTGGTGGCGTTTCTCTTGGGGGTGATGAAAATGTTCTAAACTGAATTGTGCTGATGGTTGCCCAACCCTGCGAATGGACTAAAAATCATCCTTATGTACACTTTTTTCTTTCATCTACACTTTTTAAAAAAAAATTATATACACTTAATTATTACTATTCTTTTTGGCCGCACCGCACGGCATGCAGGGTCTTAGTTCCCGGACCAGGGATCGAACCCATGTCCCCTGCAGTGTCCCCTGCAGTGGAAGTGTGAGTCACAACCACTGGACCACCAGGTAAGTCCCCGTTATGTACACTTGAAATGGGCCAATTGTATGGCATGTGAATTACATTTTAACTTTATAACGTTTTTTACGTCTTTAAAACTTTGGAACAGACGCTCTGCAGAAATATAACAAGGAAAGGTCTGAAGGGTGAAGAGGGTGTGCCTTTCTGTCACTTTTTGTCCTTACTCCTTTGGAAGCTGGCCCTGTCCTAATGACCTGGGCATGGGGGAGGACAGAAATAGCTCTGGAAGCTCCAGTGACGTCTGTTTTCAAAAGCCTTAACTACAGAAAGGGAAGATCTCAGGGTACGGGTTGGCTCCAAAGATGAAGTGCGAAAGAGGTTTTCTTCCAGTTGGAGGAAATAGCTCCCAAAAATACAGAAGTATTTTTCTGCACAGGTTCTCAGATGTCAAGATGATGAGAAGAATATTTACGTAGATCTAGTGCAATCCAACAATACAAGAAAAAGTATCTTCTCTTGTTAAGGAGTGCTCAGGTACATCTTTATGAAGTAATTCAGGAGTCTCTCCCTCACTTTCCTGTAGCCATGTTTCCCCTGGACTCAGAGGGAGAGAACTAATTGATTAGTGAACAAGTATAAACAATCTGAAGGGTTTTCTGGAATATTCGTTAGGACATAAAGCAAGGAAGCTCTCAAAGACTAATGGAGTTCCATCAAAAGACACAGGAGCCAGATTGAGGGTGTTCCTATGGCCTATTTCAGGATAATTTGACCATCAAAAAGATTATTACGAATGCCGAATAAAGAAAAATCCATGACAAAAAAAATCTCTCCCGCATGCGTCCTGGGTGGAGGTGCTTCCAGGCAGAGTGGGGCATACCCTAAAAAAAACACACTGAGTTAATTTCCCCTTTCTCTCCCGGGGTCTCAGAGCCAGAAATGCAACTGCATTTCCAGAGAATTTAAGAAAAAAATCCATCTCATAGCACCACCAGGATCAGGGAAAGATCAAAATTCATACTTGGTACCATCAGACATGTGGGGCTGCCGTGGCAGGGGTGGGGCTACTCCCCAGCATCAGTGCCCGCTTCCTGGGGGGGTCCTTGGAGAAAACCCTGAGGGGTTCCAGGACAGAGGAATTTGTCAACTTGTGTGTGGGGGGAAAGCTACGATTTTCAAAATTTAAAGTTGTAAAGAGGCAGATTCTTAAATTTCTAATATTCTATGATGGGGCCGTCCGGGATTTGGAGATGCGTGTGAATGTCTAAAACTTTATGGTAAAAACAAAAAAAACCCAAACCAAAAACAACAACAAAAAAGGGATTTCCCTGGATGTCCAGTGGTTGAGACCCTGCGCTTCCACTGCATGGGGCATGGGTTCCATCCCTGGTGGGGGAACTAAGACCCTGGCGCAGCATGGCCAAAAACGAAAAACAAAATCCAAAAAACAAAAGAATAAAACTTTATGATCCTGGGATTCCTAATGGCTCCTGGACCGGAAGACCATGCGTGTCCTGAAAGATTCAAAAGGTCCAATTCCCGGGAACTGAGAAGTCTGAGGGAGCTGCCCTTGTCAGGGGTGGGGAGCATTTGAGGGGGTACATGGTCCAGCCCTGTGGTCTGAGGGGGAACTTGCCTCATCTGGGGGTCTGAGGGGGGCTCACCTTTTTCTGAGAATCTAAGGGGGACCGGCCCTGTCCTGGGGGAATGAGATGGGGAGACCTCACCCTTGCCTAGGCAGTTCTGAGGGGAGCTGTGCACATCCTTCCTGCCCAGTGGCAGGGGCTGGGTGGTCTGAAGCCCCAGTAAAGGCCTTTTCTTTCCACGGTCCCCTGCCCCAAACAGCCCAGACACCTCCTGTGGGAGAAAGAGAGCCTGCCCCTCTCCCCAACCCTTCCCTTCCCCTGCCCACCCCTTCTCTCATCCCATTCCAGCCAAAGCCTGAGGAGGCAACATCTCCTCAGTGTTCCTAGGAACGGGACCTCCTCAGAGGAATCGTGTATGTGTGAGAACGTGGGGGATCTTGCTGAGTGCGTTTGACAGGAGTTGGGGGTACGAGGGGGGGATGACAGTCTCCACGAGACCCAGGGTTGCCCATTTCTGCTCCCTGCTGCCCCCCCCCCGTCCCCCAACAAGCCACCTCTTTTCTTAGGCTTCCATTTCCCCTCTGCAAAAGGGTTTGAAATCTTCTCCCTACCTCCTGGGACTCAACGAAGAGATAATATTTCCTAAGCGGACACCCAACCTCAGGCAAACCTGAACCATTCATACTAATTGCTAAGAATCCAACACTCTGAGCGTTTATTAAGCCAGCTCTTATTTGAAGCTAGTATGTGCTGGTACGTTCTGGGCGCTTTATACACATTAAGCCATGGGCCTAGGTCTGACAACAGACCAGATTCCCAGTTCAACTTGAACTCCAGATAGACCACAAATCATATTTTAGTCGAAGTGTGTCCCAAGTATTGCATGAGATATACAGACAAAATACGCATTGCTTCTCTACATGGGCTCGGCACACAAAACGTAGGGTCCGTGACTGTCCCTGTCTCATGAACGAGGAAAGTGAAACTCAGAGAGGTGAGGTGACCAGCCTGGGGTTCCCCGGGACGGGTGTCCGGCCTGTGGACTTACCCGGTCGGCCTGACACTGGCGGAAGCTGGCGTTGATTCGGTCCAGGTCGCGGCGCGCGTTTAGCAGCATCAGCATGATGGCATCCTTGGCACGGGAGGTGAGGTTGAGCTTCTCGGACAGGTTGGCCTGGGAGGCTGTGAGCCCCACCACCTGGCCGTAGAGGCCGTCAGCCCGGCGCTCGGTGGCCTGCAGGTTGGATTCGGTACTCACGTGCGCGTTGCCGTAGACCATAAAGAGGACAAGGCCCAGGATGATGAGGAATTGGATGAGCGAGACAAAGAGGAAAAAATAGCGCAGATAGTACCAGCAGCCCCTCGGGCTGCCCCCTGCCCGTGAGTAGGGTCCCCCGTGCTCCATCGCCAAGCCCATCTCCTCCCAGCTTCTGCCCGGTGCACCGGCACTGCTCTGCTGGCTGGTCTGCTCTGGGTGGTGGCTTCTGCCCCTTCTAGACCTTGCCACGGCAGGGGGGAGGGGGGAAGTGTTTATATTACTCCTCTTAATACTTCCTCTGCCTGGCTCCTTCCTGGCCAGGAGGAAACGGGGGCTGTGGGTTATCACAACACTCCCACCCGGGCTGTGAAGGGAAGGGGGGAGGGCACCATGTCACGTCTGGGCCTCTCTGATTAACACTGGGTGGGGCACCGGCTAGGTGACCAGGCGTCCTTGGCCTTGCTGAGCCTCATTTTCCCCACCTGCCCTTGCTTTGTGCCCAGAGCTGGTCTCACCTGCCTATGACCTCATGTCAACATCCCCATCGTGGGGAGGAGGATACCGAGACGAAGGGAGGAGAAAGCACCGCCTGGGTGTCTCACTCTGGTCGTTCACAGAGCTGGACTCACTTCCCCTCAGGGAGGGCTGGCTACAGATGTGTGCCCATCTTACGTGGCAGTGATGATTACAGGAGCTAAATTGTGTGGAGCGCTTAGCTGAGGGCCAGGCACACAGTAGGTGCTCAGTAATTGGCACAGGAAGGCCTCACAGAGGGCTGATGGGTGGATGGTGGTGGCGCAGGTTCCCCTAGCTGTCATCCCACCCAATGCCCGGCTCATGTAGGCGCTTAGTAAACACAGGCAGCAGTGAACCTGGGGCCAGGGTGAGCTTGAGTGAGGGGCTTCTCCTGTCTCAGTTTTCCCCTCTGTGAGATGAGGTGGGCACAGTACCAGGTCCCAGGGCCGGGGAGGGGGCTGGGAGAAATGATTTGCCGTTGCTATTATTACTACCATTTCCTGCTGGAAACCTCATCTTGGGGCTCTGTGAGATGGTGAAGGGGAAGCGCCAGATAGAGGGGGGTCAAGCTTCACTGTGGGTCACCCCCAGGTGGGCAAGGAAGGGGTTTCGGGACCAAGGAGCAAAGGATTCTGGGTATGCCCTCCTACATGTCCCCCCAGATCCAGGAGCTCCAGGGAAAACCCCTATGCTGGGTGATGCCAGAGGCCCCACCAAGAGCCCCAGGCCTGGCGGTGAGGGGTCCTCAGTCTTGGGGAGACAGAGTGGGACACAGCCCCTAGCCCCACGGGGTCAAGGCTGACAGGATCCGAGGGGAACGGGGCAAGGGGATGGAAAGGAGGCTGGACCATGGGTGGGTGACGATAACACAGTTGCCGTCCACTGTCTGTGGGGGGCACAGCAGGCTGAAGGCGGTGGCATGGGGACCCATCCCCCTATTAGCCAGGGTAGTGGAGTGGGGGGTAGTTGAGCGGGGAGGGGTCCTCCAGGGTGGTGTTCATCAAGGAGGTGGGAGTTGGGTCGGGACGGAGGAAGTTCCCAGGGACGGGCAGGAAACCCCTGTCTGACCTTTGGCCTTTGCAGCTACCCATTGATTCCTGATTCCGGACCCTTCCCAGCCACTACTGGGAGGGAGGAGGGTTGGGGGCTGCAAGTGGTGCCCAACCAGCTATTTCTCTGGGTTGGTCAGGCCCACCCAGAGTCCCCTGGAGCAGGGTGGGAGGAGGACATCTCCCATCTGCATTAATGGGGAGTCATGTAGGCAGAGTGAATACATGGTTTCAATGCAGGCCTCTGGAGTTAAGTTCTGGCTGGGCCACCTACCGCTGTGAGACCTGGGACGAGTGACTTCTCCTCCTTGAGCTTCAGTTTTCTCCTGTCTAAAGTGGAGGCAACAAAGCCAGTTGTGAAACACTTGTCACAGTGCCCGGCACACAGTTAACCTTAATAAATGGTGGTAGGTTTTTAAGGTGGGGTTGGATCATGCACAGCCTCTGATGTGAGGCTGGGGAACTGAGACACAGGGGAGGGACACTGTCCCAGCTGCTGTTGCCCTGGGCCTGTGGGATCACCAGGGGAAAGGGGGCATGACAGGGGTAGAGCCTGGGTGACAAGGGTCCAGTTGAGAGCTCAGGCAAGGGGGCAGTGCTTAGGCCAATGCCAGGAGGTGTGACAGTCTTGGTATGAGCTTAAGATCTTGGCTATCTTTCACTGTATACTGAAGATGTTGCATATATGTACGTATGAACATGATATCTGTTGTCAAGAGAAAAGAAAGGCAACCATAAACTCCTAGAAAACCAAAAAGCCACTCTAGACCTGATGTGCTACAATTTTGAGCAACTGTCACAGTGTAAGAACAAGAGTTTTCAATATACACACTAATGTTGTTTGTATCAAGCTCAAAAATAACATTCTTTTTGGCAATTTGATCTCACAACTTTGATTTGTAATGTTTCTTTTTCCAATAATTTGTTTTAAAAGCTAGATTTTTTTTTTTAATGGAAAAGGTAATGATGAAACTTCCTCTTTTTGCTCAACTTTATGACTTTGAGATTGTTGATTCCTTTTGACTGCTGTTTAGGTTTTCAGCACATACATTACCATAATAATTACCGATGGGCACTTAGACTGTTTCTAAATTTTTTGTTTCAGTGAACAAAATAAGACGATATCAAATCTCCACAAGTGAAATTGCTGGGTCCTAAAGCAATAACATTTTACTTTTTTTTTTTGTGGTACGCGGGCCTCTCACCGCCGTGGCCTCTCCCGTTGCGGAGCACAGGCTGCGGACGCGCAGGCTCAGCGGCCATGGCTCAGGGGCCCAGCCGCTCCGCGGCATGTGGGATCCTCCCGGACCAGGGCACGAACCCGCGTTCCCTGCATCGGCAGGCGGACTCTCAACCACTGCGCCACCAGGGAAGACCCATTTTACTTTTTGACAGCTGTCATCAACTTGTCCTCCAAAGAGGTTGTTTCCATTGACACTACTGCCAGCAGAGTCTAAAATTTCTAAAAACAGACTCTCTGAACACGTTCTGCCTGAATTCCTGGCCAGAAAATTCCAGAGGGACGAGGTGAGCAACTGGTCTTCGAATTCACATGAGGTCAAATGCATCGAATGATGTGAGCATTTGGTTTTTCCCTGAAAGCCATTTGTCAGAGTCACAGGAAATTTTGTGCATGAACCTCTCTGAATTCCTTTGGAGGGACTTCGATTTTAATTATTTTTTTCTAAATTAAAAACAATCCATTTGGTTTCATTTGATTGTTTGGGCAGAGACGGGAAGACTGTCCTGAGGAAGTCAGCTCTGTGTCACTCTGAAGACCGACACTGAAGTTCTCAAGGAGACACGAGGTTTTTAAAAACTCTCACAGAACTTCAGGAAGGTTCTGGAGGAAGCGATATTTCTGGCGAAGAAAAATTTCAGCAAAGTTCAGAAAACCCTCCACTTTTATGCCAACGTGTTTGGGTTTTGGTTAAATGCAAAGGAAATTAAGTTTTGGGCTTTTGGAGTTGACAGAGGAGGCAAGGAGAGCCCTTTGTGGGGGGTGGGGGAAGAGCCTGTCCTCTCTGGGCATCCGTGTTCCTTCCTGAAAAAAGGTGACCCACTTTCTTACCTGGGACTGGGCGCCAACAAGGTCAGGCTGCTGCTGTCCCCAGTGCCCTCCACCCAGCTTGTGCCAGGCTTCCCCTTTCCACCCCCCCTCCCATACACTCCTGTTTCTGTAGCCACGGAGGGACCCCAGGGTGACCATGAATAGGGGAGGCCAGGGCAGGGACCTGGGAGAGTGTGCTGGGGACAAGGTGGAGACACAGAGGTAAAGACTTGGAGACAGAGAGACAGACAGAGACTTTGAGTGGTAACTGGACAGGTGGAGACAGGGAGGCACAACAGAGCAAGGGCAGGCTGGGGGCTGGCCCTGTGGGGAGGGAGGCAGGTGGGGTCTGGAAGGCAAGGCAGCTGGGGGATTCTCCGTTCTGGCGGGGGAACCAGATCTGACAGTACCCTTCCTGCTCACACACCTCCCATGGCTCCACATTTCCCCGGAGCTGATTTTCAGGGATCTGGCAGGTATGGCCAAGGTGAAGCTAGCAGAATAAGTGAATAGTAATGATAATATTTTAGGTCCCATTTACAGCCCTGAGCCCAGCCCTTTGTGTGCATCAGCCCTGGACCCCACAGTGAGGGTCTGAAGTCCCTGGGGCCCCAGACAAGGCAGGGCCAGTCTCAAGCCCTAGCTGACTCCAGAAGGAGAAGCTGTTTCCTGCTCACTTCTGGATTTACGCCAGAGTTGCAGGGGGAGGGGGGTGTCTCAGACCCATCTTCCCTGCCTCTCAAGTTCTGGGCCCTCAGCCAGCAGCAACCAGGTCTGCAGACTGGGGTGACCCCTGGTGGCCAGCAACGGAACAAAGCGGTTAGACTCTCATCCCTCCCCTCAGCCTCACCTCCTCCTTTGCGGGGGGGCGGGGGGGCCCTCCAATTCCTTCCCCCACCCCAAGTTGGTCCTCTCCCAGTAAAGGCCCTGACCAGGCACCACCAAGCCACCTCCAAGGTGGGTGGGGGGATAATAAGCAGGACTGGCTGAGGGGGGATCAGAGTTTCAAGTGTGCTGTTCCCCTCCTTACAGCAGCCTCTTCAGAAATTTTTCAAAACAAATTTTAATTATTTTAAGGGTAATACATGCACATGATTTTTAAAATGCAAACTTTACAGAAAGATATACAGAGGAACATGAGACTGCTTGCCCCGCCGATCCCCAGATCCCTGATTCCTTTTCCAGAGGCCACAGCTGTGACCAGTGTTTCCTTCAGAGATATTTGGATAAAAGTTTCCCCCAGCCCCGAATTTTAAAAGACGTACACAAATTATTGCTCTCCTGTTTGTTTGGGTTTTTTTTGCGGCACGCGGGCCTCTCACTGTTGTAGCCCCTCCCGACGCGGAGCACAGGCTCCAGACACGCAGGCCCAGCGGCCATGGCTCACGGGCCCAGCCACTCCGCGGCATGTGGGATCTTCCTGGACCGGGGCATGAACCCGCGTCCCCCGTATCGGCAGGCGGACCCCCAACCACTGCACCACCAGGGAAGCCCTGCTCTCCTGCTTTTTACATTAATGCGTCTCAGAGAAGATCAGCTTTGGCCTTTTTAACAGTTTTATAGTGGGAATTCCCTGGTTGTCCAGTGGTTGGGACTCTGTACTTTCACTGCTGAGGGCGCAGGTACAATCCCTGGTCAGGCAACTAAGATCTGCAAGTCGGGCAGCTTGGCCAAAAACAGAAAATGAAAAAACCCACACAAACCAGTTGTATAGCAGTCCATGGTGTGGATGGACGGACACTCATTTAAACAGTCCCCAACTGATGGACACTGAGGTTGTTTCCAATTTTTTGCAATTACCAAGAATGTGGTAAAAATAATGTCTTCATTTCTCCTCTCCCCCACCCTCATCTTTTTAAAAGTAAACTTTTAATTTTGGAATACGTTTAGATTTACAGAAACTTTGCAGAGATAATACAGAGAGTCTCTGAATAGCCCTCATGCAGCTTCTTTCAATTTCTTTGTCAAAACTAAGAAATTAATCTTCGTATATTACTATTAACTAAACTCTAGACTTTGATTTCCTCACCAAGTGTTTTTCTGTTTCAGGATCCAACACAGGATTCTCCACTGCATTCAGTCCATCATTTTGTATACATTTAAATATGGTTGTAGATTAAAAATTTTTTTTAATTAAAATAATATGGTTGGGCTTCCCTGGTGGCGCAGTGGTTGAGGGTCCGCCTGCCGATGCAGGGCACGCGGGTTCGTGCCCCGGTCCGGGAGGGTCCCACATGCCACGGAGCGGCTGGGCCCGTGAGCCATGGCCACTGGGCCTGCGCGTCCGGAGCCTGTGCTCCGCAACGGGAGAGGCCACGACAGTGGAAGGCCCGCGTACCACAAAAAAAGAAAAAAAAAAAATATGGTTGCAGAAAAATTGCCTGAAGAGGAGTTGATGGGTCAAACAACATGTGCACTTTTAATTTTGAGAGATTCTGGAAAACTGCCCTCCCAAGTGGTTGTACCAATGAGCAGTCCCAACAGCAGTGCCAATACAACGTATTCACAAACTTTTGTTTTTATTTTTGTCTTTGACAAACTAAAGGGTAGAAAACAGTATCACATTTTTTTCAGTTTGCATTTCTTCTCTAGCAGTGAAATTGGGCCCCTTTTTTGTATATTTCGATGACCAGGCTGCCCATGTGCTTTGCCCATTTTCTACTGAGTTATTTTTTGAAAAATTAATGTAGAATAGATCCTTACATAATAAGGAATGTAGTTTATTCCTGGATACAAAAAATTATCTGAAAGGGATCTTTCTTTTCTTTGAAAGGATTTTCTACCTAGTTGTTTAGATATAGGAAAGTTTCCATTAATTCTCTTGGGTTTTCTATATATAGTCATACCAACAGCAGATAATATTATTGGGTTGACAGTTTCTGAGGCATTCCTGCCCAAAATGCCAATTAAACATGAGGAAACATCACAAAAACCCAAACTCAGACACCACGAAATGACTCGCTTGGGCTTTTTAAAAACTGCCAGTGTCAAAAAAAAAAAAAAAAGAAAAAGCCAGTGTCATGAAAGGCAAAGACGGATTGAGGAATGTTCCAGATTAATACAATGTGTAAGCCAGGATACTCTTTTGTTACAAAGGACATTATCAGAACAGTTGGAAAAATCTGATTACGGTCTGGAAATTAGAATCTAAGTGTCCATCGATAGATGAATGGATAAAGAAGATGTTTTATATATATATACACACACACACAATGGAATATTACTCATAATAGCCTCATAAAAAAGAAATCTTGTGATTTCAACGACATGGATGGATCTAGAGGGTATTATGTTAACTGAAATAAGTCAGGCTGAGAAAGACAAATACCGTATAATCTCACCTACATGCAATTGTTGCTATTTTGATGACCTTTCCAGAATTTTTCTCATTTGATCCATTTAGTATGGCGAATTTTTTATTACCAGACTTCCAAATATTGAACCACCTCTGCACCTCAGGCATAAGTCACTTTGTTATGGTGTATCTTTAAAACGTGTTACTTGGTTCTCTGCTAAAATTCCATTTGGGAGTTTTGTACCCTCTTCATAGGGAGAGGGGTCTGTAGTTTTCCTATTGTGCCACTTTTGTCAGCTTTTGGTGTCAAGGATATGCTGGCTCTCACCATTCCAATTACTCATTTTACAGGCAAGGTAAACTGAGGACCAGAGAGGAGAAGTAACCCCTTCAGGTCACTCCCAGGTCAGGGCTGGACCCTAAGTCCTCACGTCTGTGCGATGAGGGCAACATTGTCCTTGTCCTTAGAGGGGACTTAAGTCCCAGCTCTGCACTATCTCACCTTGTGACCAAATGGACCTTAATTTCCCCATCTGCAAAATAAGCACGAGATGGTCAAAGAGAGAGGGTCGGGTCTTCTTTCTGCACAGTTTCCGTTCAGGACGGCTGTCGGTCGAAAGCTGAGCGTTGATGGGTGTCGACTGAGCATCTCATCTAGCGTGGGTACCTCTGTAAGTGTCCCAGCAGGGCCCCCAGTGTCTGTCCTCCTGGCCTCGAGCCCTGATCCAGCTGGGGTCTGACTCACCCCCTTGCGCGCCGCGCCGGTCGCCTGCAACCCCCGGAGGTTCCCGGGCGAGAGCGCGAGCGGGGGTTGGGCCGAGGTCGGGACCCGGAGCGGGTCCGGGGGTGTGGCACTCTGCGCTGGGGGCCCGTCTGGGCTTCCAGGGCGTAACTGCCGGGAAGGACGGAGGGTCCCGTCAGCACCTGGACCCCCCTTCCCCAGAGACCCTCCAGCATTCTTCCGCCTTTCCTGGGAACGCCCCCTCCCCAGAGATCCCATGCTCCAGGATCCCTCATCCCTTCTCCACCCCTGGCCATTTCCAGGACCCCTCCCCATGGACTCCCAGCCTTTTCCCCAGAAGCTCCGCCTCCAGGCCCCCGGCCCCTCACTCGGTACTCGATTTTTCTTGCATCCTCCACTTGCACTCCCCGCCCTCCCCTGAGCCCCCAGTATGCGCCCGACCCCAGGGACCCATGCCTCCAGAGTGCCAGCGCTAACGTGGGGGATTCCCGTCCCCGAAGAGCGCCTCCCCCGCCCCCCAGGTTCGCCCCCCAGGTTCTAACGCCTGACCTTCAGGAGGGCCTTGACTCTCCACAAGGCCCCGCCCACATGGGCATGGGCTTGGGCTCGCCCTCCCCCGGACCCTTCCCGCCCACTTCTTACTCACACGTGCTCGCGCAGCGCCGCCTCCCGGACTGCGCAGGCTTCACTCTCGGCCTCCGCCGCGCTCGCGCGCCGCTGCACCGCGTCCAGCCGCTGCGCAGACTCCGTGGCCGCCGCCTCCCAGCGCGCCAGGGCTTCTGCGGGTGCAGGGGGCAGGATCAGGCTGGAGACCAGGCTCCTACCCCTCGCACAGCAGCTACGAATTCATAGTCTGCCTACTATTTGCGTGGTTTGTTTTATTTGAATTAAGTTTGTGTGCTGTTTGCCTGACCTTTACGTGTCATTTGCATAGCTTTTCATAGGTTTACATTACTTTTGGGAGTCTCTACACGGCGTGTGCATATTTCGTTGTATTTGCATTGTTCTCTGACATTCGCATGACCTTTGCATATTATGCGCATTTCTTTCACAAGTTTTTGCGTTCGTCTGCTTTACGTTTGCACCTGTACGTGTCATTTGCGTAGCGGGAACCTTCTAGGCTCCTCCCACCTCTAGCCCTGCCCACCACTTTGCACCCCAACACACCTGTCAGCGCCCCGTTCTCTGCCCCCATCTGGGTCCCCTGAGCCTTGGCCTCGTCCATCTCAGTCTTCAGTGTCATCAGTTGGGTCTGAAGCCGACTCTGCGGAGTGGAGGGGAAGTGAGGGGGGGAGGGGAGAGGGGAGAAGGAGTGAATTGACCCCGCCCTTTCTAGGGGAGACTGAGACTACATTGGTGTTCCTTGAGCTTTATTTGGACCTTTGGGGGTCATGTAGTTGTAAAACACAGAAGTGGCCTCTGAAGTCTGGGGTACCGAGTGGTGACAGGTGCCTGCCTGGAAGAAGTTCTCTGTCCAGGTCATCCGGCCCCTACTCCAGGCCAACTAGATGTAGAAAAGGTTTAGCTCTGCCGACAGGATCTGGTTCCAATCCTAGCTATATCTAGACTCGCGGACTGGGGTTTCAGACCAGCACAAGCCAATCTGGTGACTGACAATTGGGTTTCAAGGGTATACTTAGTCACCTCTGTGAGACTGTTACAGTAGAAGTGGAAAATGGGGTTTTTCTTATCTACTAACAAGCCGGGAAAACAAAGGAATGAGTGAATGGCTATAGAAACAGCAAAAGCAGGTCTATAAAAGTTAAGCAATCCTAGTTTCACTTTAACTGTTACTAATCTGTAGTGCATGCAACTAGAATTGTCCTACACAAAGCTAATTCCTGAATCACTTTCTGACTCTATGTGAATTATATCCTGCACCTGGCATTCTTTTCTCCCACACTCCCTTGTAACACTCCCTTGTAGCTTTCTTCATTTCAGAGAGGAGGTCACCAGCGATAATCTTGGAGATGACCAGACCCAGTTACGGAGCTGCCTGATGTCTGCTGTGGCCGTTTTGAAATTTCCCAGAAGAAAGAAGAATGCAAGTCCATCACTTCCTTGATCCTTATCACCTACCCCAGACTACAAGCCCTGACTATAAGACTTCTCCCTATTCCCCCAGAGAGGGGGGCACAGTTTTTTTGAGGTGCTAGCCTGCTGTGTTCCCTCTTTGCCTGGCAAAGAAATAAAGCTACTCTCTATTTCCTCCAAAACTCTGTCTCCGTATTTCTATTTGGTACCAGGGTACAGAGGCCGAGATTTTGGCAACAAGACATTCTGCAAAACCACTGGCCTGGCTTCCTTGGAGAATCCTCCATCGAGAGGCAGAGACAGAATTTGAACCCAGTGCAGGCTGCTCTTAACCTCGGCTACCCCAGCCCTTTCCCTTAGGCAGTCAGGAAAGGTGTAGGGATGAATTTTCAAAAGGCATGAATTTTCAAAAATTCATACACTGCCCAACCTCTGCTGCGCCTGGGACACAGGGGTACACAGTAGTTACTCAATAAATGTGAATGGTTGGGACTCTGAGGGTGATTCTCCTGCGAGGTCCAGGGCTGGGAAGGGTTAAGGAAGAGTTTGAAGGGGGTGGCAGGAGGAAAAGGGAGGACCTGGCTGGTACCTCCCCCAAGAGGCCAACTTTAGCCTCCTAATTACAGATGACATGAATGTCCCTCTCTCAAAATAGGGCTGCTGTACACTGGCTGGGAGGTGGGATGTTGAGTGGGTACCTAGGGGGAGGGTTAGCACAGGGCCACCCCAGGTGGGCTTAGGGGTCTGAGGCTTCCCTAGCCTCCACCAGTGATTTGGCAAATAGCAGAGGACAGTGACACCTTCTTGGTCAGAAGGTAAACTCAAGGCTGAACTGGCATTGTAGGAGTTGGAAGGAATTACGTGTGTATTCTTATTTGCCTCCCTCAATTGAAGAATGGCGGAAACCAAGGCACAGGGCGGGGGTGGGGAGCCCCAGGGATGTGTGTGCACCCTCTCCCCCCCATATTCTGGATTCCCCAGCCCCCCACCCTGCCCACCTACCTGGCGGCCCTCACAGGCCCTTAGGGCCTCCTCCAGCTCCTGTCGGACACCCTCGGCCTGGTTCAACTGCCTGGTCAGGGCCTCCTCGCGCTGGGCAGCCTCTGCCAGCCGGCGCCGAAGTTCCTCGACCTCGGGCTCCAGGTCTCCAGGCGGCGCCGTGGTGTTGGCCCCTGGCTCTGGGCAGCGAGGCCTCCGGGAGGCCGAGGCGGCCAGATTCCAGGCCAGCAGGGCTGCTCCAGCCGCCACCGCTGCCAGGAACACCGCGGCCCCGCACAGGGCGAACACTCGCCAGGCGCGCCCCGGCTCCGGCCCCGGCTCGGCCATGCCGCCGTCCACAGCTCTGGCCCCAGACGGCCACGAGCATTTAATTGGCACCTTGGGGCGCCAGGGACACCCACGGTTCCGCCCTGCCTGGCGGTGGCTTCGAGTTTGTTGGGAGGGGCTGGACCCACGCCAGGGGCCAGCCCAGGCTAGTGGAGCCCAGGACAGGACTGGGGGGTCCTGGATTCCAGTCTGGCATCTGCATCCCACGTGACCCTCTGAGCCTCAGTTTCTCCCTCTGTGAAGCGGAGATGACAGTAGCTCCTGCCCCGTAGGGCTTTGTGGGAATCACTTGAGCACATCTGCGCAAAGCACCCATTTGCACAGGGGGCGCTTGGCGAGGGTCTGGGGGTATATTGTCCCCATTCTGTTCATGGAATGACCAAGCCTAGAAGACGGGAGGCTACTCGAGCAATTGAGGTTGGCCTGGCTCAGGCTGCCACACTTTTTGTGGCTGGCTGTGAGGACCAGAGGGTAGACGCAAGGGTGGATCCGTCCCATCTCCCTGCCCATTCTCCACTAGGCCACCAGGGGGAGACCTTACAACGTGAATCAGATCCAGGCGCGTTCACACCGTTCCCCAGACTTCCCTCTGAGTCAAATCCTCTTCCTCCCCCTCCGCCCTCTTTCCCCTTATTTCCTCTTGGCCCGCCTCCATTTCCACCTCTTCCTCCACCCTACTCCCACTCTTTTTCTCTTCCCCCTCTATCTCCCCGTCTTACCCCTCCCCCCTTTCTAATCCCTCCCCAGCAAGACCCCTAGCAGGTCTTTGATGTCACTTCCTGCTCTTAGCTGCCTCCTGCCCTCCTCAGCGTTCTTCAGGCCAGCGCATTCCTACCCCAGGGCTGCCTGAGAGCCCTCTCCTCCCTCTTTGCCCAGTTAACAGTTCCTACCAGCTCTCCCCTGTCCACCAGTGTGTCTCCTCCTCCAGAACCCTCCCCCTTCCCCACTGCCTCAGGCCCCCTTTTTTTTTTTTTTTTTTTTTGCGGTACGCGGGTCTCTCACTGTTGTGGCCTCTCCAGTTGCGGAGCACAGGCTCCGGACGCGCAGGCTCAGCGGCCATGGCTCACGGGCTTAGTTGCTCCGCAGCATATGGGATCCTCCCGGACCGGGGCACGAACCCGTGTTCCCTGCATGGGCAGGCGGACTCTCAACCACTGCGCCCCCAGGGAAGCCCTCAGGCCCCTTTTGATCAGCTCTCTCAGCTCTGCCGTCATTTTACCTGTGTGTGATTCCTGGCTGCCTCCCCCATCAGACTGGGTGAGCCCCTAAAAAGCAAAGCCTGCACCTGCCCTGTTCACACTGCCGCCGCGTGGGCCTGGCACACAGTAGTTGTGCAGAAATGTGAGCTGAGTGAACACTGAGAACTGGA
>NW_020175432.1:2043942-2046657 GCF_003031525.2 Neophocaena asiaeorientalis asiaeorientalis
AGGCCAGGGACACACAGCAGCCACAGGTCACTGCCAGATTCCTGCTGAAGCTGGAATCCCCCCAACAGCCAGCCAGGGGAGAGGGGCATTTTTAGGAAAGAGAGACATTTATACCCTAGCCATTGGGTGGGAATTTAGGGGAAGAAATTGAGCAGGTCAAACCCACAATATTGGGGCAAACCTGCCCCCTCCATCAGTGAAACACAGCCCAGATATGGTGGGGGTGGGAGGCGGAGCTGTTTTGGGACTTTCCAGTAGCCCAAGCTGGGAGCTGGGGGGAAGGATGTTGAGTGGGGATGGGAAAGGACTGAGGTCATGTGAGAAAGGTCTGCTTCCCGGCAATCAAGAGAACCTGCTGGAAGCAGAGGTTTCCATTGCCTGAGCAGCTGAGAAACCCTGAGCGAGTCCAGTCACTCCTCTGGACCTCAGTTTCCTCATCTGTTAGATGGGGCTGCCGATGGGGGTGGTGGTGAAATGACTCAGTCATTGTAAAGGGACTCCATGGGAGCGCCTGCCGAGTCCCCCTGTGAGCTGGGGACACTCACAGAACTGACGGGCACCCAAGCCTCACCTTCTAGAGCCGAGGTTCTCACTGGAATTGAGTCTGCCCCCCAGGGGAAACTTGGTTATGTCTAGGGGCATTTTTTTGTTGTCACAACCTCGGGGTAAGGTGCTATGGGCCTCTAGTGGGTGGAAGCCAGGGATGCTGCTCAACGTGCTACAGTGCCCAGGGCAGGCCCCACAGCAGAGAATGGTCCAGTCCAAATGTCAAGAGTTTGGAGGCCGAGAAACCCCATTCTAGAACTTCAGAGTGGGGAGCTGGTGCTCCGAGCAGGAGGTAGAGACTAGCTGAGGCCATGAGGCAGGAAGGAACTTGACAAATCAAAATGCAGAGAAATGGTCACAGGGGGTGGAATTGGGGGTCCCTGGGAGGGCAGCGGGAGCCATGGAGGGGGGGCCCGACCATCTGGGCTCGGGACCATGGTGAGGGCAGTGCAGAATTCTGGGAATTCTGGGCAGATGCAAGGGACCTGCCCCCACCCCCAGCCACGCACAAGAAGTTGCCCGGACAATAGTCAGGATTCCAGGGGAACTTGGAGGAAGGAAGATAACAGAGGAGGAAGGAATTATGGGCCATGGGAGGATCCAAGAAAGTGGGTTGAAGGGTTTATCAGATGGTAGGCTTCAATTTTGAACACCTTCCAATTTTATTATTTTTATTTTTATTTTTGGCCATGCCACGCATCTCGCGGGATCTCAGTTCCCCAACCAAGGATTGAACCCGGGCCACGGCAGTGAAAGCTCAAAATCCTAACCACTAGGCCACCAGGGGACTCCCAGTGGCCTTCAATTTTGAGAAGCAGAGAGGGTCTCTGGAGGAGGGGGTATTGTGACACAGGCCTGTGTGTGTCTGCAGATCCAGGTTTGATCCCAGCCCTGCACTTTCTGTGGGAAGGGATTGGGAACCAGGGCAAAGTGTCCCTCACCACAGCCTCGGTTTCCTCATGGGACCGCTGCCATCAGAAGATCCCGGTGAGGAGATGAGAACAGAACACTGCAGGCGAGCTTATGAGGGTGTAGAGTTCTTTAAGACGATCCAAATGGACAAGAGGGCTGGGGAGGCAGTGGGGTGGTGACTGCCAGAACCGCAGGGATTCCTGAGAACATTCTAGAGCAGGGAAAGCTGGATGTGGATGTCAATGGGTGTCCACCCTGGCCCGCAGGGCAGCCCCCAGATGCTTGGGGGTGACACAGTAACTAACACTCCAAAAACTTGAGAGTAAAGTTTTCCCCCCCTAGAGGGGTGTGTACTTTTTCGGAGCCCAAAGACCCCAGAAGAAAGTGACTTTCTAGAAAAAGTGTCAGCAAGAAGCAGGTGCCCCACCTTCCACTCCCATGCCCTCCTCAGCTCTAGGGCAGCCTTGGGCCAACTCCGCTACTTCTCCATGCCCAAGGTATCCCTCCAGAGCTGCCCCATGGACCCCTTAGGCTACCCCATCCCCCCTCTCCTCCCCACAGCCGTGTTGCCATGTGGTCCCCTCAGAACGGGCCAGGTCAGGAAGCCTCAAAGGGGGAAGCAGAGAGGGAACCGGACCAGTCCAGGTTGTGGCCTAAAAGACATCAAAACAGGGACTCGGAGGCAGATACAACACGGGCTCCGCCCCCCCCAAGCCCTGCCCTGCTCCAGGACCGCCCCACCCCACCCACTCCCTGCTCACTGGGCTCTCCCTCCCTCTCCAAGATTCTTCTCCTCGGTGCCCAGCCCTCTGCCCCGCTGGTAGGCCACCTCCCCAGACCCTGACCCATCCCCGACTCCCATCCTTTCCCAGTTTTCTTTTCCTCGGGGCTTCCCCCTCCTTACCGGCAGGCTTTCTGGGACCTCAGATCAGCAGAGCCTCGAGGACCACGACCATGACCACAGCGAACAGGACGCTCGAGCAGCTAGAAGAGTTGTTCTCAGCAGAGGCCTCACTCCCTCTTCTGGAGTAGAGATCGGGACAACTCAGGCAGCTGCCAAGCCGACTCCAGCAGCTGGAGGCTGCGCCCCTAAGAATCTCCACTCCTCCCCCACCAAGTCACTGGGGAGGAGAGCTGGCAGAGGCCACCCCATGGCTGTGTGACACAAGGGACAAGGCTGGGACTTAAACTTTGCCCCCTGAGCAACGGGGTTTTTCGAAGCCAAGGGGGTCGCGAGTCTTCGGGGTGGGGTGAAAG
>NW_020175432.1:2046673-2062701 GCF_003031525.2 Neophocaena asiaeorientalis asiaeorientalis
TGGTGGGGTCGGGTACAGGATCAAGGGGCGCGTCAACACACTGACCACGCCCACTCACCTGGCTCCAACCCGGGACATGTCCCCGCCTCTAGCCCCGCCTTCATTCAACCCACGCTGGGAAACCTGGCGTGCTCCCCCCTCCCCTACTCCAAGTGGAATCTGACCCCATCCCTCCCTCCCGACCCCAACCCTGGGACCCTCCCTCCTTAGTCCTTTTCAATAACTGGCCCACCCCTCCGAGCGCCGTCCGTGGAACGCTGGCCTTATGCTTTTCTCACCCTGAAGCTCGGCCACCTGTGCCTGCTCCATCTTCAGAGAATCCCTCAGGGTCACCTGCGACGCGGGGGTGGGGGTGGGGTGTGGGAAACTGGACTTCTGTCCTTGGGCGCTGGACCCCTCCTTAAGCCCTGGGATCAGAGGAGCTTGGGTCCAAACCCCCTTCAGTTTCCACTCCGACCGTCCCCTGCACCTCAGTCTCCCACCTTGAAGAGTGGCCATGACTCCCACCCTCCCAGGGCCACCGATAAGGGTGTGATCCTAGAAATGGGAGTTTTGAGGCCCTCCCCAAGAGAATTTGGAAGCTCCCCATGCCCAAACTCTAGGAGAAGTTTCCAGATCCCCCGGGGCTATTGCCCAAGAAGATTGAGAGTTTCAAGGTTCCCCCATATCAGGACACAGATGAAAATTCCAGAGTCTCTCAGGATGCAGTGGAAGTATCAAGAGCCTCTTTCTTTGGGACCTGGTGAGGTCCCGATCCCAACCCCTAGGGGGGACTTCTGCTCCATCAAGACTGGGGCCCGAGGGGAGTTTCTAGCTCCCACACACCAGTGCCCTGGAGTCTGGAGATTCCCCCATATCCTAGCAGGGATACTGAGGCCCCTGATTTGGGTGCTGTGGGGAGTTTTAAGGCCCCACCCCACACTAGCACCCTGGAGAGAGTTTAGAGGTCTCCAAACCCTGGTGGGGACATCCAGGGGGGAGTTTTAAGGTCTATCTTGATCTCCACACAGACCCTGTAAGAACCCCCCGCAAGTACAGGGCCCTCTCTAGGGGGTGAAGTGGCTTACCACCGTCTGGTTGCAGGTGGCGGCCTGGACCTCCATCTTTTGTAAGACTTCCTGGGCCTGGGTTAGCTGGTGCTGCACGTACCGAGTGAGGTTCTGACACTCCTGCTCTGCTTGGAGGCCATCCGTGCAGTGCTTGCTGTTGGCCCTGACAGCGAAGATGACCAAGGCTACAAGTAGAGCCATCAGAATCACCAGTAGCAGCAGGAAGCACAGGCACCGCGGCAGCTTGCAGCAACGCAGCACCGACTCATTCAAGTGGTCAACCATGGGCACAGGGCTGTAGTGATAAAAAGTAGGTGCCCTCCAGATCTGTCCGTAGGGAGTCTGGACGGGAGTTAGGGGAAGGCGCTGGAACCTCTTCTGGGCTGGGGCCACCCCCTTATTAGCATAGGAGCTGTGCTTACCAATGACAAGTTCCAGGAGGATCCTCTGACTTGGAGTTACTTGAATGGGGGCATCTAAAGGCAGAGCAGAGCCCAGGCTTTCTGTTTCGGTTTCCTTTTTCCCGTTCTCAGAAAAAGAGGTGGGTTGTTTCTGCCTAGTTGTGGCCTCGGGACTTTCTGGGTTGGTTGCTGGCCAGTGAGATCCTGTGGGAGGGGAGCTGGGGCTACCTGCGACACCCCATCTCAAGTCCCTGCCCTTCTCCTTTATGTTTCTGAGGGTGACAACTGCAGTTACTGAGTGTTTAGTGCATGCCACCTTTGTGTTCATCTGTACCACGACCTGAAGAGGCCGAGGGCATTTTTGGTTCCCAAGTCCCCAGCTGGGGAAACTGAGGCTGAGAGGTGACCAGTGGACTGGGGACAGGGTCTGGGTCTGACAGAAGAGGCTGGGTTTTGAATTCAGGGGTCTCCCTGGTGACCTAGCAGGGGTTCACTTAGCATCCCTGCCCCTCCCCCCCGCCAAGGGGACCGTAGGGTGCCATGGAGAGTGTCAGAGGAGGGACCATAGCCTGTGGGAGCGGAGAGACGATCTGGATGGACCCACGAGACTAAGGCTGCAGTCCCCCTATTTGGCCACCAGAGGCTGCCCCAGCCAACAAACCAGATCCCTGTTCTAGCTCCACCCAGGAACCGGCTCCTACTTCCACAGTCTGCCCCTACCACGCCAGGACTCCACATAAACCCTCTGAACTGTAAGCGAGCAGGACCCCGTGGGGCCTTCATTCCTGAGTTGTTTTTACAGATGTGAAACGCCTCCCTCGCCAAACGGAAGATGTTAACTACTTGATGACCATGAGCATGTAGCCCCCAGGCCTAGTGGTGCCTAAGGATTGACCATGCTAACCCCTGTGACACCACCCTGTTACCTCACCATCAGCCAATCAGAATTGTGCACGAGCTGATCACAGACCCTGTGACCAACACCTCCCCCCACCGCCGCCGCCCACATACCCGGCCTTTAAAAATGTTTTGCTGAAACCCTTCGGGGAGTTCAGGGTTTTTCTGAACCCCGCGTTCACGAGCCTCCCGCCTCCTTGCATGGCCCTGCGATAAACCTTTCTCTGCTCCAAGCTCTGACGCTTCGGTTTGTTTGACCTCACTGTGCGTAGGGCACACGGACTTGTGCTAACAGAACCTCAGTTTCCTCATCTGTAAAGTGCGGCCATAACAGGAGCAGCCTCAGCAGGAGGGGCCGGTGAGGAGTTTTGAGTAAAATGCCTTGGCATCCAGTAGGCACTCAATGGATGTGTGGACGGCTGTGTGGCTCAGGGCAGAAGGAGAGGTGGGTAATGCAGAAACACGGCCATGGAGTGAGGAGCCCATTTTGAGGAAAGATGATCGTGTCCATCTGGAACACGCCGAACCCAGAGGGCCCGGGGGTCGTCTGGGGAGAGGCCTCCGAAGGGGGTTGGACCCTGGAGCGAGCTTCAAGGAAACTCAGGCCACACTGATCTCCCCTCCATGTGGCCTGGGGAGCCAGAGCTTCCTGTTGGAAATCGGCTTGATTACAGGCTTCCAGTTGCCGGCTGTGACCTCTGGAAGGCAGCTGCGTGCTTTTCCTGTGGCTTCTTCAGCCGCAGCCTGACCACAGCCCAGATTCTGTTGCGTCAGCCATTTGCCGTGTTTGCAGTCAGCTGGGTCAGATGGTGCATGGGGCCAAGGCCAGGGGCCCAGGTCCCCAGTTGGACATCTCTCTGCCTAGAAGACCCCCATTAAAACCACTCAGCAGCCAGATTGACAAGGGATCAGTGATGATCTTGCGGAGGAGGCCCAGGGGGAGCTTGTGTGTCCCATGAGTAGGGTCCTCCGTTCCAGGCCAGGACTCCAAGTGCAAAGACACGACCCTTGGCAAAGCTGACTTATTGGAGCTCCGCTGTGCTGGCCTTAAGACTTCAGGGTCAGCTTGGGACCATGATTTCAGGTAGAGGCCAAGAGAGTGTGTGAGCAGCCCTGCCTCCCTATGGGACCCTAGGCAAGAGATTTCCTCATAGCCCCAGTTTCCATAGCTGTAAAATGGGGGTGATCATAATAGAACTTTTGGGTGCCCCCCCTTACATTCTGCAACCAAAGCAAGTGCCTTATTCACCTCACTCTAATCCCAGTGCTGCAAACAGAAAGTCTGTGGGTTTTCCCTCTAAAATTCCCAATGGAAATAGTTATGCCACCGTTCTGCTGATTTTAGCTTCGCTAGTTTTTAAAGAATCATTTTATTTTGGTTTGCAGAAATATAGCGAAGAGAGTACAGAAACATTCCATAGACCCCACACCCCATTCTCCCTACTTTGACCCTCTTACAGCTGTATGGTACCTTTGTTACAACTAATGGACAAATTCTGATTGATAACATTATTATTAGCTGAAGTCCATGCATTATTCAGATCTCCTCAGTGTGTCGCTAATGTCGCTTTTCTGCCCCAGGATCCTCACGGGACATTTATGTCTCTGGGCTGAGACAGTTTTTCAGACTTGCTTGGTCTTGATGAACTTGACAGTTTGGAGTCAGGTGTTCCGTAGGAGGACCCTCAGTTGGGATTTGTCTGGTGTTTTTCTCGTGGTTGGACTGGGCTTTGGAGAGAAGAACCACGGAGGGGAAGTGCCTTTCTCATTACACATGTGTCCAGGGCACGTGCCGTCAGTGTGACTTATCCCTGTGATGTCGACCTTGATCACCCGGCAGAGGTGGTGTGCCCTTTGGAAGGAAGTCACTATTTACAGCCCACACCTAAGGGATGGGGAGTCGTGCTCTACCTCCTTGAGGGCAGAACGTTTGTGTACATTGTTTGGGATTCTTCTGCCTGGGAGATTTGTCTCTTCTCCCTCATTTATTTATTTATTCAATAATTTATTTACATCTGTGTGGACTCATGGATATTGATTTTACACTTGACATTATTTTGTCACTCAAATTGTTCCAACTTTGGCTCTTTGTTACTTTTGACAAATTTAGTTCCACCAAAACATACTGGAACATTCCTCGTAGGCAAGTAGAAACCACAGGCTCATAAGGGGTTCAGTTAAGAGGAGGCCACCCTCATTCTCTGGGGCGGGCAGGGCAGAGACACTATTTTAGGAGCAGGGAGCACACACAAGGGAGATTTTTCTTTCCTTTTCTTTTTCTTTTTTTGGCTGTGCCTCATGGCTTGTGGGATATTAGTTCCCAGACCAGGGATGGAACCCAGGCCCTCAGCAGTGAAAGCGCAGAGTCCTAACCACTGGACTGCCAGGGAATTCCCATAGGAGATTTTTCTTTTTGTGGTTAATTATAAGAGAATAATGTAAGACATTAAAGAAACACATTTCGTAAAGGACCAAAAGCTCATCCATAATCCTTCCTTCACTTAACTGCTTTATTTCTGTTCATGAAACTACACATGTATTTCATTGCATTGACAGAACACCTTACTTTGGGACATTGAGGTGTTTTCAGTTATATATGGCCATGTGTGGGCGACAGAAGACATCGCCATGCTTATAGGAAGGCGCTGGCCCAGCGACGATTCCGCCCCCAGGGGACATTTGGCAATGGCTGGAGACAGTTTCGGTTGTCACAACTGGGGGAGGAAATGCGCTGGCATCTAGTGAGTGGGAACCAGGGCTGATGCTCAACATCCTATATAATACATAGGACGGTGACCCCACCACTACAGGGGATGCTGGGTCTCAACAGTGCCGAGGGTGAGAAGCATTGCCCTGGAGGGTCTTAGGTGCAGCTTAGGAATCAGACTTGACCTCAAATTCCATCTTGGCTCTGGACCAGCTACTTCACCTTGCTGAGATTGTGCTTTCTTTTTTCTTTTCTTTTCTTTTTAAAAAAATATATGGTTATATAGAATGAGCTCGTCTTTTTTTCAAAAAATTATTTATTTATTTAGATGCGTTGGGTCTTCATTGCTGCGCACAGGCTTTCTCTAGTTGCGTCCAGTAGGGGTTACTCTTCCTTACTGGGGGAGGGCTTCTCATTGCCGTGGCTTCTGTTGCCGAGCACGGGCTCTAGGCGCATGGGCTTCAGTAGTTGTGGCACACGGGCTTCAGTAGTTGTGGCACAAGGGCTTAGTTGCTCCATGGCATGTGGGATCTTCTGGGACCAGGGATCGAACCTGTGTCCCCTGCACTGGCAGGCAGACTCTTAATCACTGCACCACCAGAGAAGTCCCAGATTGTGCTTTCTTATCGAATGGGTGTGATATCAGCTCCTTCCCAAGCTGTTATGATGATGAAATAAATCGATATATCAAAAGCGTTTAGATCAATACCTGGTGCCTTCTCACATCCCTGTGAGAGTTCATCCCTGTCACCATTTGATAAGTTTTGGATTCAATTGAATTCTTTCCTTAGATTGAGTTCCCAGAAATGGGGTTACTGTGTCCAAGGGGAGGCACGTCTCCCTGCCTCTTGGTCTCCCTAAAGAGGAATCCAGAATTTAATCTATTGCCTGCCCCTGAGTGGATTCTTGTCTCTCTCAGTATGTCACAGTCATTCTTGTTTTCCTTCCAGCTCCTCTCATGGTCCCTGTTCCAGCAGCTCCTCCCTCTCCTGTAAGACACAGAAGCTCCAGAGTGTCCTCCACCCACATTGGACATTTCCCTGGGTCCACAGTTCAATCAGCCCTCCTTTCTCAGTCCCAGGGCTGAGTGTGGGCATTCAAACCATGTTCCTTGTTGCAAGAGGTCACCAAAAGGATGTGACCACCGGTTGAACTGGGAGCTGGACCGGGGCAATTGGAGGCTCCATATCTCTTCCTTTATCCTTGGAATGTATATTCTGCCCACTTTTCTCATTTCAAGTCACTTCAAGACAAACTTTGAGAAAGTAATGCTCTTTTGAGACCATCTAGATGATATATCTGACTGTACCCCCATGAAGGCCTCTGTATAAACTTGTAAGATTCTGGTGGGTGGGTGTAGATATCTACTCATCTTGCAGCCACACAAGACAAGCCTCATAAGTAAGTTCCCTTGCTTATTAAACCTGCCACCTACCCATCTGGAGTGGTCTGCCTCTTTCTTCCATCTCTCCTTACCCTCTCTCTATAGGGGCCAGTTTCAGATGTCACTCAAGGAATTCCAGAGGTTGGGAACCAACAATTGGTGAGACAGCCAGGAGACTGCAAAAATGGGCCTTGGGGAAGAGGCATTGCAGGGGAAATTACAGGTTGGTCATCAACCTCTTTGTGGGGAAGAGTGGCCTGTATGTAGATGCTCACGGACCTCTGCATAAGTTCAAGGATGTCCTGAAAACACCAACTGGTCTGCTGTTCTCTTTGAGGAACTATGCAGAGTGCACTTCAGGAAAGAAGGGAGATTAATGGCTTCCACAGGGGGCTGGTCACTGATGCCCAGCTAGAGGCTGAAGTTTGAGTTAGAAGTTGAGGGAAGAGCTGAGGTTAGAGAAGGATGTGAGGTTGTTCACTTCTCTCCTAACTTTGGGGCTGAGGGACAACGTGAGAGAGCTGGATGTTAAGTTGGAGAACCGAGTGTGCTGTTTTTCAAAGCTAGGAGGGTGCAAGCTGTCTCAGACTAAGGTCGGGACACTTGTGACAAAGCCGCTAAGAGGTAGGACCCCTGGGAAAGTGAGGAGAGTGAACGGGAAGCTGTTGTGGTGATTGATGGTGAAACAGACAAAGCGGTCTGTGCTGTCGGACCCCTAAGACCAAGGAAAGCAAAAGCACAGCAATGACAAACCCAGCCAGTGGGGCAGTCCCCAGTTCAGGAAACATTCATGATGAGAGAATATATGCCTGCTGAGATTATTGATATAGCGTCTGGGAAAATTAATAAACATTTAATTTAAAATGGAGTGGGGAGGCCTGAAAGACGAGCTCTCATACCTTACCCCTCAGTGTCAGTTCTGCAACAGAAAGAGATGGTACCTTTGCATCTCCAACAGGAAGAAGATTACTACTTTGCTACCCAACAGGAGGAAGGAAGGATTTCTCCTTGCCTGGCAACGGCCCAGCCAATGAGAGACTGTCACAACTCAGCCCAAGAAAAGCCACTACACTTCAAACTCCCAGTTTCCTCCAATGGATTCTTTGTTTATAACAGCCCTTCCCAACTCCCCCCGCCACTTCTCGATAAAAGAACGTTTCTCCCCTATGTCTCCAGGCTTGCCTGTGGTTCTCCATAGATTGCATGTCCCAAATTGCAATTCTTTGCTGTTCCCAAATAAACCCATTTTGTTGGTAAAATAACTGGCTGTTTTAGGTCAATATTACTTGGTATCTGAGAAGTGGGGTTCTGAGAAGACCCCCAGTGACTCTGAGGCTGGTGAGCAAACAGGTGTTGGTACCCACAGAGCCCACTGAACTCCCTGCTTCCTTGCCAACCCTTGAGTTTGAGGGTAAATTTTCTCCTGGATTCAAGCTCTGCTCTTTTTGCATTTTGAAAGTCTCCAGGCTTTATTTGGGAATCTGCTTATTGTATTTATTTATTATGTTAATTAATTAATTTATTTTTGAAGCCTTCATCCTTTCTGTTAAAGGCTTTGTCCTTTCTGGGAGTACTCATTTGGCACTTCAGCCTGACTTTTGAAACCAGGCTATATCTCCTGGAACTGTGCTAGTCCTCAGTCTAATTCCTTTTGGAACCTGGCTGTTCTTATTGGAACTGTGCTATTTACTCCCCAAGCGGGGCATCAAGCTATCAAGCTGGTTCTTTTTTTTTTTTTTTTTTTTTTTTTTTGCAGTACGCGGGCCTCTCACTGCTGTGGCCTCTCCCGTTGCAGAGCACAGGCTCCGGACGCGCAGGCTCAGCGGCCACGGCTCACGGGCCCAGCCACTCCGCGGCATGTGGGATCTTCCCGGACCAGGGCACGAACCCGTGTCCCCTGCATCGGCAGGCGGACTCTCAACCACTGCGCCACCAGGGAAGCCCCCAAGCTGGTTCTTTAAATGGGGTGAAAGTGAGGGCGGATCGGTGGGTTGGGCAGAGGCATACTTAAGTGGTCTGCATACCACCTTGGCGGTGCTGTGTGCAGGAATCAGGCACAGTACCGTGCTTTCACTGGCACCACAGGAATAGCAGTTGGTTTGTGGTCTTTCTGTATCTTATTGTTCATAACTGCCCCTACTGAGCATGCGTGTAGTTATTTTCAGTCCCTTACATTATAGTTTCTTTGTATTCTGTTGCTAGAGGAGACATTTGTCCAGGTGCAAGCCTTCCAGTAAAGGGTCCCAGGTCCCAGCCTGTCTCAAAACTTACCAACCTGGTTTTCCAGATCTATATCAGTTAGTCCACATGCTTGTTGGTGAGGGTCAAGACAAATATCGGATGAAACTAGACAAATGGGAACATCCTCTGAAAGAGATTTAGAAAAATAAACCCCTACCTTTTGGCAAGAAGCTAGAACATTTGCTGGAGACCTCCACTGATAAGTTACAGGAGCTTTTCCTACACCTATTGATTGGAACAAAATTTAGGCTTGCACACAAAAATCTGATGAACCTGTCCATGACTATTATTATCAACTTCAGATTGTTTTCAAAGAAAATTCTGGTCTTCCTTCAGATGCTGAATCCACTTGGGTAGCCTTTAACTCTGTGTTTACTAGTGTGCTGAACTGGGATCTTTCTCTTTTAGTTAAAAGGACCAGGGTCGAGGGGGAAACTATGTCCACTCCAGATTTAGTTCATTTGGCAAATCAGCTCGCTCACACCCTAGATGCGTCACCTAGAAGAAAGACCTGCAAAATACTTAATTTTCAACTCTGAAAAATGAAGTTCTCTAAATGAAACCAAAACTTTCTAGTTTCTGCTATTATTGCAAAAAGCCAGGACGTTGGAAATGAGATTGTTACAAATTTAGGCTTTCAGACATCTTCAGTTTTCTAACCAGCCTTTCTAATTCCCAATGATGAGGCTCCGAGGAATTACATCGGCTCTTCCCAATACTCTGTCTTAATCTGCTCAGAGAAACAACTCTCCAGACTGGAAATGAACCTCTCTCTGTCCTTACTGACACTGGAGCCACACTCTGGGTGTCCAGTCCCACTGCTTTAGAGCAGCCCCTGCCTTGGAGAACCGAAACAGTTCAAACATCGGGGATCTCTGATGAACCTCAAGAGGTTCCTGTCTCTGAGCCTATTCCCTTTTGTTTAGGTCCCTTGAGGGATACCCACCCTTTTCTCCTTAGTTCCTCTGCCCGTATTTATCAGGCTGAAACTTCTTAGAAATGTATCATGCCAGAATTTCTTTCTCCCAAAATGGGGAAATAATACTTGAATTTGACAGTAGCAATCAAAATAACCAATCAGGTGAATTAAATAACCCTTCAACATCTTTTATTTGCCCCATCTCTGATGATACTGGAGCCGATTCTGGAAACCCTGATCATTTGTCCCTATTGATTCAGCTACCACCCCCCTTATGGGCAAAATCTCCATCTGGTGTTGGCAAAATCCACAGTGCATCTCTCATTGATATTCAAGTCGATCTCTCAAAACTTCTCCCCAGGAACTTCCCTGGTGGCACAGTGGTTAAGAATCCGCCTGCCAATGCAGCGGACACGGGTTTGATCCCTGGTCCAGGAAGATCCCACATGCCACGGAGCAACTAAGCCCATGCACCACAACTACTGAGCCTGTGCTCTAGAGCCCACAAGCTACAACTACTGAGCTCACGTGCCACAACTACTGAAGCCCTGGCGCCTAGACCCCGTGCTCTGCCACAAGAGAAGCCACCCAATGAGAAGCCTGCACACCGCGACGAAGAGTAGCCCCTCGCTCGCCGCAACTAGAGAAAGCCCGCGGGCAGCAACGAAGACACAGCACAGCTGAAAATAAATAAATAAATAAGTTTATTAAAAAAAAAAAAAACAAACCTCTCCCCAGAATTAATCAATACTCTATAAGTAAAGATGCGCTTCAAGTTATAAAGCTCATAACAGAAGATTACAAGGGCCAGCGGCCTCATTATTCCTTACACTAGTCCTTGTAACACTCTTATTTTACCTGTGAGAAAACTCAAGGGCTGAGGATGGAGGTTTGTTAAGGAGCTCCGAGCAATAGACAACATTGTTATCCCTTGTCACCCTGTTGTTTCTAACCTATCCACACTACTAACATTCGTTCACACTGAAAGCAAAAGTTTCACCATAATTGATCTATGCAGTGCATTCTTCAATATTCCAGTTGATAAGGCTAGCCAATATCTTTTTGCCTTCACCTGGGAAGGACAACAATACACCTCAACAGTAGTGCCCCAGGGTTTCACAGAGAGTCCCTCTTAACTTTTCATAAATATTCATTCATTCATTCATTCATTTATTCATTTATTTATTTATTTATTTGCCACAGTGCACGGCATGCGGGATCATAGTTCCCAGAACAGGGATCGAACCCTTGCCCCCTGCAGTGGAAGCATGGAGTCCTAACCACTGGACCACAAGGGAAGTCCCTTAACTTTTCACAAAATCTTGAAAGCTGATTTGGATAATGCAAAATTTTCTTCAGACTCTACTTTTTTGCAATATATAGATGATTTGCTCCTATGCTTCTTTTCTCAATCCTCTTCATGGGAAGATAGCATCCACCTGTTAAAGCTTTTGGTCTTGGGAATTCCCTGGTGATCCAGTGTTTAGGACTCGGCAGTGGCCCAGGTTCAATCTCTGGCCAGGGAAATAAGATCTTGAGGCCAAAAAAAAAAAAAAAAAAAAAAAAAAAGAAAGAAAAGAAAGAAAGAGAAAAAACAAACAAAACAAAACAACTTTTGGTCTTATAAATTCTCCAAAGAAAAATTGCATTTTGCTCAAATTTAAGGTTTGATGTTTACGGTACCTGATCTTGGAACGAGGACTACATTTGGATCCAAGTAGGCTTCACAGCATCCTGAACTTCCCAAAACCTAAAACTAAGCAGCAATTATGAGGTTTTCTTGGGCTAGCTGGCTACTGTTGAAATTGGATTCCAAATTTCTTTCTTATGGTCCAGCCCTTATATGCTTTAAAAACATATAAACAGCAAACTTGACCCCGTTATTTGGGGAGGTCAGGATGGCATAGCTTTTGGAGCCTTATAGAAAAACTTAATGAGACCACCTGCTCTTGGACATCCTAATTATCAGCTTCCCTTTTTCCTTTTTGTATTTGAGAAGGAAGGGAATGCTCTTGGAGGACTCATCCAAAAACATGGGGACCGTCATTGACCCATAGGGTATTATAGCAAGTATCTGGACCCTGTGTGCTACAGAATACCCACCACCTTTGCTTTAGAACCATTCCTCCTACTGGCCTTCTGGTTAAGGCCACCAAAGAAATAATTATGGAATCCCCCTTAACCATATTTGCACCCCATGCAGTAGAACCTCTCCTGAATTCCCAGCACGCTCAACACTTTTCAGTTGCTTACATCCTATGAAATCCTTCTGCTAACTGCTGTTCACGTAACTCACGTTGTTGTAACCTCAACCCTGCTATTTCTCTCCTCTCCTTCACTGACGCATCCCCTCATGACTATTTAACACTGACAGATCACCCTTTGACTCTCTGTAATAATTTACAAGAGACTCCTCTAACCAGTGTAGATAGTTCATGGTTTACTGATGGCTCCTAATTAAAGGATGACAATGGTAAACATCGTGCTGGGTATGTTATTACACCTCTTAAAATTGTTGAGCCAGCACCTTTATCTTTGGCTACTTCGACCTGACAAGCTGAATTATACACTCTCACTCAGACTTGTACTTAGGCAAAAGCAAAACTGTAAACATTTACACCAATATCCAGTATGCCTTTGGGGTAGCCCATGACTTTGGGATATTATAGAAACAGCAAGGTTTCCTTACCTCTAATGGGGAAAATATTAAAAATGGCTCTTATACCCAAAATCTATGAGATGTCATGCTCTTGCCAGCCGCTTTAACTACTATTAAGATCCCTGGGCATTCCAAGCTTGACTCCCTAGAGGCTAAAGGAAATCAACTCACTGATATTTTTGCCAAAAACTGCTCTCAAAGGAACCAATGGCCAGGGGCTTCCCTGGTGGCGCAGTGGATGGGAGTCTGTCTGCCGATGCAGGGGACACGGGTTCGTGCCCCGGTCTGGGAAGATCCCACATGCCGCGGAGCGGCTGGGCCCGTGAGCCATGGCCGCTGAGCCTGTGCATCCGGAGCCTGTGCTCCGCAGCGGGAGAGGCCACAACAGTGAGAGGCCCGCATACCGCAAAAAAAAAAAAAAGGAACCAATGGCCAAACTTCTGTCATGGTCCAAAGGGATGCTCCCTAAGATGATCTAGAAAAATTGACAAGAAATGCACAACCATTGGCCCCAGAAAAGGAAAAGCAACGTTGAGAATCTAGTAACTGTTCATTTGATAAAAAGAGAGAACTCTCGTTTGGGTTAAATAACAAATCCTGACTGGACTTGTACATCATCTGGTGACCTGAAGGTAAAGATATCCCAGAATTGAGGCAGACGACATCTGGTGAGGAAGCTTTCCCAAGATATTCAGGCTCAAAGGTTTAGAATTCACAGAAGCTTCTCTCTCTCTCTCTTTTTTTTTTTTTTACGTCTTTATTGGAGTATAATTGCTTTACAATGGTGTGTTAGTTTCTGCTTTATAACAAAGTGAATCAGTTATACATATACATATATCCCCAAATCTCTTCCCTCTTGCGTCTCCCTCCCTCCCACCCTCCCTATCCCACCCCTCTAGGTGGTCACAAAGCACCCAGCTGATCTCCCTGTGCTATGTGCCTGCTTCCCACTAGCTATCTATTTTACGTTTGGTAGTGTATATATGTCCATGCCTCTCTCTCGCTTAGAAGCCTCTCTCTTTCATCTGGACTATTAATTGACTCTGGATTCTTATCCAAATCCTTGGTCTCTGAATTTGCAAACTACAGGCTGTATTATTGATAAAACATTTAGTTCCAAATAGTTCTTTTGAGATAACAATATTGTTTTTGTTTTTGTTTTTTTGCGGTACGCGGGCCTCTCACTGCTGTGGCCTCTCCCGTTGCGGAGCACAGGCTCCGGGCGCGCAGGCTCTGCGGCCATGGCTCACGGGCCCAGCCGCTCCGCGGTATGTGGGATCTTCCCGGACCGGGGCACGAACTCGTGTCCCCTGCATCGGCAGGCGGACTCTCAACCACTGCACCACCATGGAAGCCCCAACAATATTGTTTTTTAAAAACAAGTCTTTGAAGTTTTGCTATTTTTGTGAAAAGTCCATCAGTTATTGCTTCCTGTTTAATCCTGCACTGTCTTCCCAAACCACGTGTTTAATTTTCAGTTTTGAGTGTCCTCTTGCTGGTCTCACTACTCTAAGGTACAGACTTTAGATGGGAAACGCCTGAGAGGTCTCCCTCCTACTACCCCTTGTTACTCGAATGTGACCTCAGTAGGTTTCCAACCTGTGCATTTCTCCCTCCAGCTTGGGCCATGACACCCAGGAAAGTTTTCCTGGCATGGAGGGACAAAAGGTCACTGAATCTGGAAAAAAAAAGAAGCCTGACTCTTGATCAACAATGTTTACAGAGAAAGATTTTTGATCAAGAGGGGAAAATGTGAAAATTAACAAACAAAAACCTCACTTAAAATGGAGTCAAGAGGCCAGAATGGGTTCGTGCTACCACTCCTTCCCAACTGCAGATTCAACAGGAAGAGATGGTATCTTTGCATTTCCGACAGGAGGAAGGTTACTACATTGCTACCCAGCAGGAGGAAGAAAGAATTTCTCCTCGCCCAGCAATTGTCCAGCCAATGAGACTGTCAAAACTCAGCCAAACTCTTAGAGGAAAACATAGGCAGAACACTCTATGACATAAATCACAGCAAGATCCTTTTTGACCCAGCTCCTAGAGAAATGGAAATAAAAACAAAAATAAACAAAGGGGACCTAATGAAACTTCAAAGCTTTTGCACAGCAATGGAAACCATAAACAAGACCAAAAGACAGCCCTCAGAATGGGAGAAAATATTTGCAAAGGAAGCAACTGACAAAGGATTAATCTCCAAAATTTACAAGCAGCTCATGCAGCTCAATAACAAAAAAACAAACAACCCAATCCAAAAATGGGCAGAACACCTAAATAGACATTTCTCCAAAACCTCAGCCAATGAAAAGCCACTACACTTCAAACTCCCAGTTTCCTCTGACGGACTCTTTGTTTATAGCAGCCCTTGCCAACTTCCTCTTCTATAAAAGAATATTCTTCTCCTTTGTTTTCCAGACTTACCCGTGGTTCACCATAGATTGCATGTCTCAAACTGCAATTCTTTGCTGTTGCCAAATAAACACATTTTATTGGTAAAATAATTGGCTGTTTTATTGTTTTAGGTCAACACAGCCAAATTCCAGCAACAGGCCAAGGAAAGTATCCAGACGTGGTTAGTGCGGCTTTCGGATACCTGGGGTCGTGGCATTTTTCTGACTGGCCAGGAGGCAGAGAAAATGAGTAATATTACCACACACCCTGCCCTCTAGCAGCACCTGCATGTACTTGGGGGTTCAAATGACTCATTCCCTTATAGATTATTCCAGCCTGCAGGGCCCAGTGAGGGAGATGTCCCTGGGCATGTGGAACCCTGAAAATCTATAGAGGAGGTAGAACAAGTTCTTAGAGAGCTGGGAATAAGGGAGGCCATCTATGCTCTTGTCTTTGAGGGTCCTAATTGGGCCACATTCACTGCAGAAATGAAAGCCAAGGTACTCCAGTCTGCCCCCAACACCTGGTAGGGACTGGTATGGGATGTTGATATCCATGCTGAGCTAAGTCATGGGGATGGGTATGGGTCCCCGAGACAGAGGGGGAACTAGAGAAGACAAAAAGCTATCCCAGTTGGCTGTAAAGGGTTCAGTAAAAGTAACCCAGGAGCAAATGTGGTTTAACCTCATTGCTGCCAGGACCTCACCTGAAAAGGAAGACGAGCAACCCAATTAGTCAACCTGTGGAAAGCCTTAAGACTGGAATAGTTCAGACCTGCCCTGACTATCCCTAGTGCCCTGCTAGCTCTCACAGAAGCCTCAGGGATACAGTCCTATTCGGGATGGGTGCCTCCCATGCCTAAGGTTTAAGATGCAGGGCAAAATCACCTCCAGGTGAAGCCTATTGAGAGCAATTGGAGGCTCCAAGTTGAAGTGACTATTCACTAGTCCCTTTGAAATAAATAAAAGGTGATGGCTCTGGTTGACACTGGAGCCAAATGTACTCCACTATATAGCCGCACTCAGAAGTTTTCAGGCCCCCTTGGTGCCACTGATGATTATGGAGGGCAATGCCTTTGGTTAGGAAGGTCCCTTTGACATTGTAAATTGGGTGTTCTCCCCACCGAGAATATGAGGTTTTTCTCTCTCCAATACCAGAGAACATATTGGGTATTGACATCCTACAAGTTCAGTCTACAGACCTCTACCTGTGACTTCCACATTGAGGTTAGAGTAATCAAACCAATGCTGAGGGGAGATGCCAGCTGGGAACCAGTAAGTCTACCGGCCCCCTCACATAGTGGTTACTGGGCTTCCCTGGTGGCGCAGTGGTTGAGAGTCCGCCTGCCGATGCAGGGGACGCGGGTTCGTGCCCCGG
>NW_020175432.1:2062795-2076526 GCF_003031525.2 Neophocaena asiaeorientalis asiaeorientalis
AAAAAAAAAAAAAAAAAAAAAAAATAGTGGTTACTGTCAAACGATGTAAATTGCCCGGGAAGCATAATGAAATAGGAGAAACTATCCCCAAACTGCCCCAAGTGGGTATTGCACACCCTGCCCATAGTGCTTCCAACAGACAGGTATGGCTTGTAAAAAAAGTCAGATGGGTCGTGGTGGGTGACCCTGGGCTATCGAGAATTGAACACAGGGGTGGTCCCCCATCCATGCGGTTGTGCCCCAAATTGCCATCATCTTAGATACCTTGGCCATAGTCCTAGGAGTGTACCATGCTGTGCTGGACTTAGCAAATGCTTTTTTTTCAATCTACCCCTGGCCACTGAGTCACAAGATCAATTTGCCTCCAAGTGGGAGGGGCAACAATGGACTTTTCAAGCACTTCCCCAAGGCTACCTGCACAGCCCCACCATATGTCATGGGATGGGAGCCCCAGACCTGTCCCTGTTCTCCTTCCCCACATCACTAAAATGAGCCCATTACATTGATAATATAATGTTGACAGGTAAAGACTTGCGTCTGCCGTAGGACACACTGCAGATTTTGCTGGAACATCTGTGAGGGAGACGATGATGTGGATGAACCCACAGGAAACTCAAGTCCCAGGCACCACCGTAAAGCTTCTGGGAGTCATTTGGTTGGGTGAGAGGTACATTGTCCCAGAAGCCGTGACTGATAAGGGGCAACCCCTAAGAATCTGAAAGAGGTGCAAGCTTTCATAGGGGTTTGGGGGTTTTGGAGGACTTTTATTCCCCACCTGATGCAACGCCTCCATCCTTTTTAGAAAAATTTTATTGAAGTATAGTTGATTTACAATGTTGTGTTAATTTCTGCTGTACCCAAAGTGACTCAGTTATACATATATCTATATATTCTTTTTCATGTTCTTTTCCATTATGGTTTATCACTGGATATTGAATATAGTTCCCTGTGCTAGACAGTAGGACCTTGTTGTTACCCTTCCTATATATAGTGGTGTCTCCATCCTTTATACCAGCTTTAAAGTAAAGAAAGGGCATGTGGGGATTAGAGCAACAAGCTGCCGTTGAGAAGGCAAAAAAATACTAGTGAAGCAGTTGAAAGCTCTGGGCATATCTCCCAAGCAGGGCTACCATTTGAGTTTGAGTTAGATAGGACCTCTCGCGAAAACCAGCATGTCATGGTAATAACATCCCTTCTTATCAAGGGTTGTATTGACAATATGCTCCATTGACCCACCTCTGCCATGGTTCAGACTCCCACGTTGACTGAGTGACAGCGTTTTGCGCAGCGGAAGAGCACCCGGTCGGCCAGCCCACTCTCTCTAGAAATGCGAGCGATCCCAGGCTTTGTAGAGTATGTAGATCCTCCAAACACCCGCTGCTCCCACCGCCTCTATTCCTGTGTAGCCCCTGCAACCTGTAGAGAGGAAGTCGGGGGAATTCCTGCTGATGCCTGCTTCACCTACGGGTGTAGTCGGGCAACCGGTGACAGGGACGGTAGTGGCTATTCAGCCCAACACTGACACCATCTGGATGTCAAACGAACTGCAGCAGCCAGTGGGCTGAATTCAGAGCGATTTGGCTGGGGATCACTCAGGAGCCCAGGCTGTTTGCTAACCTTTGCACTGATAGTTGGACTGTTCTGAAGAGATTAACCCTATGGCTTGGACAACGGGAAGCCAAGGGGTAGATGATCGTGAATAAATCCTTCTGGGGTGAGGATATGTGGAGAGACATTTGGGTTCGCTTCCAACAGCCTGAGGCAGCCCTCACTGTTTTCCATGTCCCTGGTTCTTAAGGCGCTGACGCCCCCTGGCAAATGGGGAGCTGATGCTCTAGCCCAGTATGAGCCCTAGTGGACCCCTCAGTAGATACAGCAGATTGGCCGCATAGGAACTGCAGCCACTGCAGTCCCTGACTGGGATGGCATATTGCCAAGGATGCTGGATTGCCCTTGAAATAAAGTGACTCGGTTAACGCCATAACAGCATGTGTGTTCTAAACAACACCCCAGGCAGCTGCCAAAGGACTCTGGCGCCATCCACTGGAGTTCCCAACCAGTGAGGGATTGGCAAATTGATTATATTGGCCCCCTCCCTCCAAGCGAGGGTTCTAAATGTCTTGGTTTACGTGGACACGGCATCTAGCCTAACCCAAGCTTTCCCCTGTGGCTGCCCAAACCAGGTTGCCACCATTAGGGGATTAGAGAAGCGGAGTACAGATACCCTCTTCGAAAAGACAGTGACCGGGGGTTACATTTTAAGGGTCACGTTGTGCAAGATTAGGCAAAAGCACATAACGAGGAACGGAAGTTCCGTTTCCCCTAAAAGCCACAGGCAGCAGGGTTGGTAGGAAAGAAGGATGGGACTTTAAAGCAGCAGATTAAATGACTAACAGGTAAAACCACCTTGGCCGATTCGACTAAAGTACTATCCCAGGCTTTAAGACATTTAAATGATTGACCAATAGGGCCTGTTGCCTCGTATGCCAGACTGGGGAACCCTGCCAAGACACCCAACACTGTAAAGTTACGGAAGTGACGGGAGACAGCCACTGCCTCGACTCTCATCATGGTGGATCACCACGCTGTGCGGCTGAGATCACCAAGCCCCATCACACCTGAGGCAGACGTTGTCTACCGGACTTTGCCATGGGGTGTCCCACAGGGATGGGTGAGTTAGTTCACATCCCCAGGTGAGGAGGAATCCTGTTGTCCTGCTACAAGCTGCGCCCATGGAAATGCACTGCCCCTGGAATGGAACACGTACCACTGAGAGGGCAACAAGGTGGTGGTCCTGGTCTGACATATCCCACCCCCAGTCCATCTCACACCTGACAGCGCTGCCTCTGCTGGCCAACATATATGCTATGTACAACCAGGTCAAGTTCCTAAAGCTGCAGCCACGTTAACATCTAAGGATCAGGCCATAGATGTAATTCTTCTAGAAGGGAAGACCTCCCAGTACCAGTTCCTACTAAATCATCTGTTTTTCGTTTGCTTGTTTGTTTGTTTTTTGCAGTACGCGGGCCTCTCACTGTTGTGGCCTCTCCCGTTGCAGAGCACAGGCTCCGGATGTGCAGGCTCAGCGGCCATGGCTCATGGGCCCAGCCGCTCCGCGGCACGTGGGATCCTCCCGGACCGGGGCACAAACCCGTGTCCCCTGCATCAGCAGGCGGACTCTCAACCACTGCGCCACCAGGGAAGCCCCTAATCTGTCTTTTTGACCTTAGACTTCTGCTGTTCCTATGGTGTTCGGTCACAGGATGGGGACATGATGGAAATACCTTCCTACAGTGGGCCCACAAATACACCCAGCAATCAATCCAGCTGTTGGGTATGTGGGCAGCTGCTCCTCTCTAGTTCATTGGGATCGTCGTGGTGGGTACCAACACTCCAGTAATGGAATAAGAAGGCACTAAAGCAGTATGTGACATTACAGAAAAAAACAAATTAGGATGAATGCTCTTAATTCATCTGATATTACCAATATTGCCTGGGGCACAGACCGTCAGTAACACTGGACATGGGTATTCTTTTTCTGTCAATCAATCAACACAGGCAGCCCAGCCAGCTGCTGACCAGAAAGGTCCTAAAAGCATGGGTGGCAACGCTCAGATTTGGAATGGCTTCATGTGGCTTACCCCGGGTTAGGGATATTTGAGCACCTAGGCACCCCTATGTTGGGAACAGAAAAAACACTTTCAACAGAACCAACCCAGTTGTACCAGGAATATGGGGAGGATACCATTGGGACTGTGCAGGTATTCTGTCATATTAAAGAACAGCAACTGGTCTGGCACTGACTGGTCACGTCACCCACATATGTATTGGGTAACCCTAAACAGGACCCAATGATGTGTGGGAAAAGTCTTTGGCTGTGGCTTCCACCTGGATGTTTGGGCTGCTACACCCTGGGTATGGGGAGAATCCACCCTACAGTAACAAATGTTGCCATCTTCCCTCCCCTCATCTGCTATCTCCCAGGCGGGCAAGTTCTGTTTTCCACTGGTGCGATCATTTGGCCACTGTCTTTATTCCCTCTGTTGGCCTGGAGGACGTTATAGCACACATAGAAGCCCTTAGTCAATACACCCGGCAATCCTTAAATGAGAAGAGCTGTCTTCCAAAATAAGATGGCCTTGGACATCACTACTGCCTTGCAAGGAGGCACCTGGGCCATTATCCAAGCAGAATGTTGTGTGTTCATACCCGATGAGTCTGCTAATGTAGCATCTTTATTAAAGCACATGAGGACACAGTGAATGCCCTGAGTGACCCCCAGCCTCAGGGACTCAATAAACCAGTGGTTCAGATCATGGTGATTTCGAACACACACAGCGGTGAGCGGTTGCTGGCGGTGAGCAACAGCTTGAAGTGAGATCTTAGTTCCCTGACCAAGGATCGACCCCTGGTCTTGGTGGTGAGAGTGCCAAGTCCTAGCCACTAGACCACGAGGGACTGTGGCTAGAGTCTGGGCCCCAGTCTTTGTCTGCCTTTAAAAGAGAACATTCTGACAAGGAGACAGAAGGTAGAAAGGAAAGTAAAGCATCTATTAGAAAAGCAGAGTACAGACGGACGGGTGAACGCAGCAAGAGAGTCGAGTCGTGCCTTTGGGAAGTTTCAATCCTTTATAAGGGGGCAGTCTTCTGGGTCTTTGTTTCCCCTCCGGCCAATCATCTTGCTTTGGGCCCATGGCTGATTTGCCTCAGGACCCTCCGTAGGTGCACACAGCCCTCATACAAGATGGATTCTAACACAAGGGCCTCTGGCGGGGTGGGGGCGGGGAATTGACATGACTTATTATGGTCTGGTGTCCCCTGGCCGCCCCTCTTTAAAAAAAGTTATCTATTTATTATTTATTTATTTTGGCCGCACTGGGTCTTAGATGCGGCAGGGGGGATATTTGTTGAGGCACACGGGATCTTTAGTTGCGGCATGCGAACTCTTAGTTGTGGCCTGCATGCGGGATGTAGTTCCCTGACCAGGGATTGAACCCGGGCCCCCTGCAGTGGGAGTGTGGAGTTTTACCCACTGGACCACCAGGGAGGTCCCTGTCCCCTGCCTTTTGATGCCCCGAGGAGCCTTTTAACGCATGTGCAGTGTCTTTCTTGCCCCAAGGATGGGAAATATGTGACCTCTTGATCGACTTTTTTAAAAGATTTATTATCTTTTAATTTATTTCTGGCTGCGTTGGGTCTTAGTTGCGGCATGCAGGATCTTCGTTGAGGCATGTGGGATCTTTTGTTGCGGTGTGCGGGCTTATTTCTCGTGCACGTGGGCTCTGTAGTTTGCGGCACGTGGTCTCTCCAGTTGAGGTGCGCGAGCGCGGTAGTTGTGTTGTGTGGGTTTCATTGCCCTGCGACCTGTGGGATCTTAGTTCCCCGACAAGGGATTGAACCCGCGTCCCCTGTATTGGAAGACAGATTCTTTACCACTGGACCACCAGGGAAGTGGCCAAGTTCTTTTTCTTTATTTTTCTGCTTGGTGTTTTATTTATTTATTTATATTTTGGGGGCTTGCATTGGGTCTTTGTTGTCGCGCGCAAGCTTTTGTCTAGTTGCGGCGAGCGGGGGCTACTCTCTGTTGCGGTGCGCAGGCTTCTCATTGTGGTGGCTTGTTGCAGAGCACGGGGCTCTAGGCGCGTGGGCTTCAGTAGTTGCGGCATGCGGGCTCAGTAGTTGTGGCTCACGAGCTCTAGAACGCAGGCTCGGTAGCTGTGGCACACGGGCTTAGTTGCTCCACAGGATGTGGGATCTTCCCAGACCAGGGCTCGAACCCGCGTCCCCTGCATTTGTAGGCGGATTCTTAACCACTGCGCCACCAGGGAAGCCCCTTAGCAAAGAAAATCCAGGCTGCACACTGCCCTGGGGTCATAAGGCATTTTTAGCTTCACTGTGCTGAACGTGAGAAAGAATCCTAAAAATCCACTGGCACAGCAGCTGCCATGGAATCTATAGAAATACAGGAACAGAAAGTCCAGGACGCTGAGGAGATCCCCTGTGGGGTGAGATGCATATGCCAGGAGCACCACACTGAATAGATAGTTTAAGTACTGCTGGTCAATGTCACTTAACGCGTTGGGTTTCTGGGATTTCTGTAGTATCTTATAAGCCCCTATGCAGCATAAGTGAATTACAGCCCAGAAATAAGCATCTGGATCAAACTGGGAGTCACTGAAGAGCAGGCACCCTGCGCCAGCCAGGAGGAAGGGGGCACTACAGATCTTTGCAGGAGATGTTTTCTCTTTCTGAAAACACGTCTGGTGCCCACAGATGATAACTTCGGCTACATTATGCAAAATGAGAAACATAGGAATGGCCAGTCTGGACAGTGCCCTGGAACCAGCATAGGTGATACCCACAAACAGCACTAAAGCAGGAAGCCATGTGAAAACATCAGATCTTGAACTGCTGTTGATCTCTGCCCAGCCCAGTTTCCATGACACATGAAGCAAAAGTCCACCAATTAAAGCCTGCCACCCTTGGAATAATGTAGGGTAGGTAAATTTCAAGACAGACAGGACATACTTGTTCGTGAGGTAAGAAGCCAGGTAGCAGGTGCAAAACGTGAGGCCGACCAGGAACCTCCTCACGCACATCTGTCAATTTGCGCGGCTTCCCCGGGGAACCCGCGGGAGTCCCAGGGCCTCCGCACAAGCCGGGCCACCCAGTGGCCAACCTCTTGATCTTTTACTTAAACAGGGTATAGCCTCTCTCTGTCCCTGCCATAACTGTTATCTTAAAGTGCCCACAGGAGACAAAATCCAACTATTTACCCTTATTTCCATCTCAAAGTGCAAACGGGAGGCCAGTTGTAAATATCTAGCCTGGAGCCCACCTGCCTCTTGCCTCAGGAAATGTAAACAGAAGGCTAGTTGTAAATGTCCAGCCTGGAGCCCATCTATCTCCTGCCTCAATGGGGCTCTTGGTGGGAAAAATTGTTACTTGTTTTGGGCATCCTTACCTTAATCTGTGTTTCCTCTCCCACATACCTATGCTGCCTCTGTGCTATCTGCCTCCAGAGCAGCCACACAGCCCACTAAGAGCCACCTCCAATGCTAATGCAATCCCTGGCTGACTACTCAGTGCATACTGTGGAAGAGGGGGCCACGTGAAATTGTAAGAGCTGGTCATGAGGGGCGGAGTGTTGGAGTGTAACCAAGAGTGGGGTCTGGCTGCTCACTGCTCAAAAGCCAATAAAGAGACAAGGTTGGTGGAAAGGAAAGTTTGCTTTATTTGGGAGTCCGGCAACGGGAGGGGGGGGGGCGGGGCGGGGAGGATGGACTCCTGTCCAAAGGCCAACTCCCTTTGAGGTCCCTGCATGTAGGGACTCCACGCAGAAACAGCACAGTCAGCTCTCACTGTCATCGTGAAATCGGTCATCGCTGGTCTGACCAGCGTCATCTTGATTGTTTTAAGTATAGTTAATCTTCAGTTCCAGGGTTTGCTCCCATTTCTTTGAGGCCGGTTCTTGGAATTGCGTAAATTGGAGCAGCTTAGGTCCTGGCTGCATTCTGGTCATCACGTAGTGAACTTCTTCCACCTGGTGGGGGGGTTCGGTATCTACAGGACAGCTCACAGGATATGGCTCAGAATATTATCTATAGCCCTTGAGAAGGAACTAAAAGTCCTTGACTATGCTTAGTGACTAAACTATTATTATTTAGTCTTGCTAGACTGTTTTCCTTTGTTTCTACATTTTCTCATTTTTCTGATTAAATTTATTCTTCGACTAAAGTTTTCCACAAACAAAAGGCAGGCTGAGGACATGGGGAAGGACCGACTACAGCATCCTGCTCCGTTTCAGGAGGAGGTCATTGAGAGGACGTGGCTACCAGTTGACCCTCGAGGTGGACCCAGGGAACCAGAGGGCCCTCACCCCCTCTCCATCCTTGGAATGTATGTTCCACCCACTGTTCTCACAAAGGGAGCCATTTTCAAGGATGCAGCCTTGAGAGAGTAAAGTGTTGTTGAGACAATCTGAACGGTATATGCGACTGAATCCTGTTAAGATCTTTATATAAACTTTTAAGATTCTGGTAAGCAGTGTTGCTGCAGGAGAGAAAGTGGGGTGTGAGAGGATGGTCACATCCCAGGTCTTAGGTGAGTCCCTGGGACGGCCACCAAGTGTGGGTTCTTGGCTTTGCACAGGAAAGAATTCAAGAGCGAGCCATAGTAAAGTGAAAGAAGGTTTATTCAGGGAGATACACATGCCATAGACAGCGTGTGGGCCATCTCAGAAGGCAAGAGGCCCCAGGATATGGGGTTGTCAGTTTTTATAGGGGTGGGTAATTTCATAGGCTAATGAGTACGAAGATTATTCCAACTATTTTGGGGAAGGGGAGGGGATTTCCAGGAATTGGGCACCGCCAACTTTTTGGCCTTTTACGGTAGGCCTCGGAACTGTCAGGGCGCCTGTGGGTGTGACATTTAGCTTACTGATGTATTACAATTAGTGTATACTGAGGCTCAAGGTCTAGTGGAAGTCGACTCCTCCGCCATCTTGGACCTAGTTGGTTCTAACTGAGGTAGGAGATAGATGGGCCCCTGGGTTGGACAGCTGGTGTTTGTCAAGTGGAGTAAAATTGAAGCTTTGTTCTCACCCAGACACTCCAAGGACAAAGCTGGTGGCAGAGGCTGAGCTCTGCTGAAGTAAAGAGATAAGATGACCACTCCTGAGGTTAAGGAAAACTTCCCTGTCTGCACATGCGCAGGAAGGCTCCTTGGGGGTCAAAAAGGGAGGGGGCGCCACCCCATAAGTGTGGACACGCACCCACAGGCCTTTGCGGTGAGATCCATCTTAGCAAAAAGTTGTGCATGCATGTTGGGGAATGACCTAGAACAGGTCAGATGTGGGAAAAGAAATGAGATAATTGGCCAAAGATAAACAAAGGCCCGGAAGGACTGTCCTATATAAGGGATTTGTATCAGCTCTTTACTGCACTCTTCCTCATTAGAGAGGTGGCCCATACCCTTTCTCTCTAGGTGTGTATTTCTGCCTAGCTTTCTGTGTATTCTGTATTTCTGCCTGATTTAAATAAATAAACTTCTTCTCTGTGTGCCCTCCTATACACCACGGTGCTGTGTCTCTAATAATAAACTTTGTACCTGTTTTTACAATTTTTGCCTCCTTGAAACATTCCTGCTTTCAAATGGGGGAAACAGCCAGGGCCCCTTTGCTTCTAGCCTCTAGCCCCTGGTGGTATAGTGGCTAGGATTCCTGGTTTTCATTCAGGTTACCCAGGTTCAATTCCTGGGCAGGGAACTGAGATCTCTCCTCAGGACCACTCACTGCCGTCTCTCCGAGATCATAACCAGTTTATGTCGTGTCCTCAATGGCTATGTCATTCTTTTAAAGGTTGTGCCCTGCCCCTTTCCTATCTCAGTGTGGAGATCTATTCATCTTGTGGCTGCCTGAGACAAGCCTCGTAGATAAGTTCCCTCATTTGTTAAACCTGCCACCTACAAATCCTGAGTGGTCTGCATCTTTCTTTGGTTTCTCCTTGCCTTCTGTGTATGGGGGTCAGTTTCAAATTTCACCTGGGGAACTCCTGGGGTTGGGAACCAACGTTCCTCGTAAGCAGTGGGAATAATGGGGTACTTCAAGAGGACCCCATAGTCTTGAGATTGTAACGTGAAAGAAAGTCTTTCAGGAAGTTCTGAGGACTGTTCCACCGGTTAGAGGTCAAAGCACAGTTGTATAGTTTTTGAGTCAAGGTTTTGACAGTTTACGTAGTCCAGATCTGCACATACAAGGTGAGTAGTGGGTTATCATGACCCTTTACAGGATGGAGAAAGAAATGTTATTTCCTAAGGAGCTACCTTCCTGGCGCCAGAAGCTCTTTTCTTTCAAGCAGGCACTCCTGTGTTAAGGATATCTAGTTAACGTATAATGCAGACGCACAATGCACGCTAAAGGGGAGCAGGTAGTGGCCCAAACGGCAGAGAGAATTTTATGTTAAAAGTTTTTTTGTCCTGCCTTAAAAACAATTTTATTTCATCACAAATATAAAAACCATTATTTTTTTTTTCTCACAGGTGGTACAAAAAACAGGCAGTGGGCTAACCCAGGATATTGTAAAAAATTGGAAAATATACAGGAGTAGATAATATTCTCTTCCCTAGTTTTCCATATTTCCCCCTGAGGCGTGTAAAAGCATGTAGCCATGCTAAATACTTTTATAACATTTAAAAAAAACTAATTGTATCTGTGAATAATTCCTCAAGTTACACGAAGATTTCATGGCTCAAATTGGTCCGTATTTTTCGTTGGACTAATCGCAGCATAACACATGAAAGTGTCCTTTCGGATGACCTCCTGGAGCTAGAATTGCGAGTTTTTCATATTTTTCCCCCAAATTTCCGTGAAACACCGACCGTATCTCTGGAGTAGAGGCTGAAACCGCAAGGAATTCTGGGGAATGTAGTTTTGGTTTGCAGCTAGCGAGACATTTCCGGCAGAAGTTGCTGGGCGTGAGAAGAAAGCGAGACAGTTTTCCGCAAACGTCGCTCAAAGGCCCACCGTGGGGTTGGGGGTTGGGTGGGGCGGAGGGTGGGCATGAAGGGTGTGGCTGCTTGTCCCTACGCGATTGGCCGGCGGCTTCCCCGGCACGCTCATACGGCGCTTCCGGTCCCCCGGTCTTGCAAGGCCGTCTGGGAGTTGTAGTTCAGACTTGCCCGAACTCCGTAGTCCAGCTGCGGCTAGGAGGTCAGAGGCCGTCCCCCGCCTTCGGTGCTTGGCTTGGAGGATGAATCCGGGGTCCGGGGCCGACGCGGCCCCGTTGGCTGGTTTGGCCTGGTCGTCGGCCTCGGGGCCCCCGCCGCGGGGGTTCAGTGCGGTGAGCAATATCAGGGGACCAGGGACGAATAGGGAGAGAGGCGGCGACACCAGGGGCCGGGGGTTGAATGGGGGCAGAGTCGGCTGCGGCCGGGTAAGAGCCTGGCGTTGACTCGCATCCGCGCTGTAGATCTCCTGCACTGTGGAGGGGGCGCCCGCCAGCTTCGGCAAGACTTTCGGGCAGAAATCCGGCTACTTCCTGTGTCTCAATCCTTTGGGCAGCCTAGAGGTAAGGGGCCCTCACCTTCGGAGTCCCCGGGGTCCTCCCACTCCCCTTTGTCCATTCGCTGGGCTCTATGCTAGGCACACGGTCCCTGCTGCTGAGTGATTCTCGATGTATCCCCTCCCCTCCCCCCGCCAGAATCCACAGGAGAACGTGGTGGTCGATATCCAGGTCCTGGCGGACAAGAGCCCCCTCCCGCCGGGATTCTTCCCGGTCTGCGACCCCCTGGACTCCAGTGAGTCCCCTGTCGAAGGCGGGAGTGGGGTAGGGGGTCAGGGGCACGTTCGCGTCTCTGCGGGGAGGGTCCAGGAAAGGAATGGAGGGACCACAGGCATGCGATTTTTGAATTTTGGCCGCCCCCTTGATGCACTGGGTAATGACAGTGTTGGCTGAGGACTCAGAGCCCTGATCTAGGGCGGGACGATGTACCCCACCCTGCGTAAAAATGTGCCATTGGTACAGTCTCTGTTCTAGAGTAAGTGTTCAGTCAATGTGACCTGTTTTATTACTGTTACTACTACGCCTTCTTCTTACACTGTAGCTAAGCTGATCCACGCGCAGTTCTATTTTCCACTTCCATGCTTTTGCACACGGGCTCCGGTTACCCTGGAGCTGCTCTCCCAGCCCCGACTGCTCTGCTTTCTAACCATCAGGCTCTCCCTGCCTCTCTATGCCCTCTCCATGTCTTGTCATTTATATTTGGCTCTCAGCATATATCTACTGGTACTGGACTTGGCAAACTTTTCCTGTAAAGGGCCAGGTAGTAAATATGTTAGGCTTTCCAGCCCAGATGGTTTCTGTTGCATATATATAATATATACCCCTTTAAAAATGTAAAAGCCATGCTCATGAGCCAGACAAAAACGGATTTGGCTCATAGGTTGTAGTTTGCTGACCTCGGGATTAGAGGGCTGAGGGAAAGTGTGTCTGGAGGGCCAGGATGGGTAACCAGTTATGTCTGATCCCACAGCTACCCACCCTCACTGTGGTGCCCATGGCCACCCCATGAATGCTCCTCCATTTCACCAAAGATGAGCCTGCCCCAATGGCTCCTAAAAGCTTCATGGGTTCCCCTCCTATGGCTTTACCATTCATGATGTAACCGCTGCCCCAGCTCCATCCAGATGGCTGCCTTAAACAGCACCTTGGCGAGCGTTCTCCTGGAGCCATCTTTGGACCCCTTTCCTGCTTCTCCCCTTTTCTCATTCCCCTGTCCCTCACTCCCAGAGGCCTCCATGTCCAAGAAGAAACGCATGTGTGTGAAGCTGGTGCCCTTGGGGGTCGCGGACACAGCTGTCTTTGACGTCCGGCTGAGTGGGAAAACCAAGACGGTGCCTGGATACCTGCGAGTAGGGTAGGGCCACCCCCCAGCCCTCCTTCCTTGGCCTCCCAACCCCCCAACCCCAATACCCCTCTGACCCTCAGGGACCCCCATGAGTCCTTCCGTCCCTTCTGCCACCTCTCTGTGCCTCAGTTTCCACATGTTAAGGTGGGGACAGCTGTACCAATCTCGTAGGGTGATGGTGAGAACCAAATGAGTTGGTGTGTCTGAAGCACCCGGTATGGTGACTGCACCCATCATACTAGTTAGTATGTTGCCGCGCGTGCGGGCTGAGATGTGAGGTCACCGGAGGCCTGCCTTCCCCTGGCAGCTCTTCTCAGCCCTGGCTGCACACTGGGCCAGAGCCCCTTCTCTCTTTTCCTCCTCCTCTAGGGACATGGGGGGCTTCGCCATCTGGTGCAAGAAGGCCAAGGCCCCGCGGCCAGTGCCCAAGCCCCGAGCTCTCAGCCGAGACATGAGAGACCTCTCCCTGGACCCACCTGGCCAGCCCAGGTGAGTCCTCGGGCTCAGGGATGGGAGCGACCATGGGGTGGGGGGCGGTGGCTATCAGGCCTCTGACTTGGGTCATCCTGCCAACACCAGCAAGGGTGGCTTCCCAGAGCGGACGCTCTCGAGGCTGGGCTCTCGGGCGTCTACACTTCGGAGGAGCGACTCCATCTACGAGGCCTCCAACCTCTACGGCATCTCAGGTGAGCACAGAGCAGGGAAATTGAGGCACTGGGGTGGGGGTGGGGCTAGACTGGCCCGAGATTGTACAGCCAGGAAGGTGCAAGGGCAGGGTTGGACCAGGCCTGGGCTTCCCCCATTCTGTCAAGGCTGGGAAAAGCCGAGACCTCCAGGATGGGCTTCTCAGGGTGGGGAGTGGGCAGGCCTCAAGTCTCCTGGGCCTCAGCTCCTTCCCCCGACCTGCTTTCCTCAGCCATGGATGGGGTTCCCTTCACGCTGCACCCCCGATTCGAGGGCAAGAGCTGTGGTCCCCTGGTGAGTCCGGGTCCGCCCCTCCCCACTGCGTTTCTAGGCAACAGGAATCAGGGAGCATCGTCTCTGTAACCAGCAGCTCAGCACAGAGGGGAGTTCCTGGGTGAGAGGAGGCTGGAGGCCAAGGCAAGGGGGCGGGAGGGTCTCCTGGAATGGGGGAGTCAGGAGGAGCAGCTGGATGCTGGGGGCGAGAGATGATGGCAGGAAAGAGGAGAGGACATTCAGGCAAATATTGAGGGGGCCCTCCTTTCAGACGAGGGAACGGGGGTTCCACGTTGGGGTCCCTGCCCGAGATTGACATGCCCCTTGCCTGCCAGGCCTTCTCTGCCTTTGCTGATCTGACCATCAAGTC
>NW_020175432.1:2076548-2093413 GCF_003031525.2 Neophocaena asiaeorientalis asiaeorientalis
ACTCCAGGTCTCCAGATCCCCATGCCCCACCATTTCTCTGGCACCCCAGTGGCTCCTCCTTCACTCTGTGCTCTCCGCTCACCCCACTCCCCACCCCCCAGTACAACTACGGCTTCGTGGTGGAGAAGACGGCAGCTGCCCGCCTGCCCCCTAGCGTCTCTTAGCCCCTCACCGGCCCCAGGGAAGAGTCCCCTGCCTGACAGCCCCGGGCGGGCAGCTGCCCACCGCATTGAATCTTGGGAGCCTTGGCAGCGCAAGGCATTATGGACCCTCAGCCACCCAGCGGAGCAGCAGCCCTGGAGGAGGGGCCGGGAGCGGTCTGCTTGGTGATGGGTCTCCTGCCCCCCGGGCCCTGATGGGCAAGGCAAGGGGTAGGGGCTGGACGGAAACCAGTGCCTTCAAGTCATTTGTGTCAAAACTCGCTGGTGCCTGGAGGCCACGCGGGCGTCCTCCCTCCAGGAAATAAAACACCACGCTGTCCGGGCCGTCTGTAGTCTCCATTCTGACTGTGGGTCTCTGTGGCTCGCAGGAGCCAGGGACGGACGCACACCCAGCAAGCGGGTGAAATCCTGGAGGGCAGGGGGCGCTGCCACCACTCCCATTCTACAGAGGGAGAAACTGAGGCTCAGCGAGTGCCTGAGCCGGGATTCCAAATCACAGAGGGGACCGGGTCCCGCCCCTCCATCATTGCGCGTAACAGTAATACTAGTAACAGCTACCATTTATACTTCGAGGACCTTCTCACCAACACCTGATGTACAGTATCTCATTTAGTCCTCCCCCGGCTCAGTGGGAAGCCCTGGTTGCGTGGCCATTTCACAGATAGGAAAACCGAAGCAGGAGGCGGCTAAATTCACAGCTGGGATTCCAACCCAGAGCCTGCTCTCTTAACCACCAAGCTGTTCTGTGCGTCCCTTTTCCTCCGCTGTGTGGTAGACACAAACGGTGGATACGCATGAATTGCGGTAGTTACCTCCTGTAAAGTCGCGTGAAAACTGAATTAGGAAATACTGTATTCCTCGGGGAGATACAGGTAGGTTTTTGTAAGCCACTAGTCACATTTTGGTCAAGTAATCAATACATAACCTTGTTTTCTGTGCATTTCAAGGCACCTTGTTTAATATACATGCTGCCGATTTGTTAACGGTGAACTCACGGCCACCAGCCCTAGAACTCACGTCTGAACAAAGCTCATCGGAGAGTATTTGCTCCCGGAGGCACATCCCAGCCTTCTTGCACCTGGGGACACTAGATAGCTCTTCAGCACTACACTTGGGGGCCTTTGCAAACAGCAAAACTCACCAATGAAAAAGCACAAAAATGCAAAATGGGCCACTGGCTAGACCTCAAGAAGGATGCCTGTTTACGGTCAGAGCTGGAACAGGAAGGCAGGACATCGCCTTGTCCTACCACAGCTGGGAACATGCACCTCTGAGGACTCAAATTTTTTCCGGCACTGTGCGTGTCCACCAATAGCCACAAAAGCACTGTGAGTATCGATCTGGGGGTCACAGATTTGAGCCAGTAGGAGAATCGGCGAATACGGACTCCACAAACTATTTGTGAAACGAACCACCCCAGGGCTCACACTGTCTCTCCCACGCATGTGCTTCCTTTTCTGCTCTCTCTTCCCCAGGTACCCATAGTGTCAGGGTGGCCCAGGTCAGGAACATTCCCCAGATCTCTGCAGCGTAGGAAGGCTAAGGCTTATTTCTCACCCACATCACGTGCCCATGGCAGGGCGGCAACAGGCTGCTCGTCGTAGTTGCAAGGATCTCAAGCTGTCACTTAAGTGCTCTGGCCTGGAAGTGCCTTGTCAAAGTTCTGCTCACAGCTCACTGGCCAGAAGGGGTCACACGGGGTCCCAAGGGGATGTGCCACCCACCCGGGCACTTGTGTCTAACGACACTGGCCTGGGGACCTGAAGGGGGAGATACTGCTCTGCACAGGGATCTGAGGGAAAAGAGTCCTCTGCCCTGGGAGTCTGAGGGCGGAGACAGTGAACTATCCTGGAGGGGAGGGTGGGGGGAGACGGTACCCCCTCCCCACCCCCCACTTCAGCTGCCTTGGAAAAACTAGGCCTCTGATGCTAAGATATCTCCCCGGATCTCTCCACTCTGGGCGTAGCCAGCACCTGCCAGGTCCCACCCAGGTTGCTCTGGCGCCGGCCATGGAATCCGATCCAGCTGGGAAGCAAAGCCTGTTTGTTCTCTCTGGTTGTGATCTTGGCCACCCCGAAACCAGCCCCAGATCACTTTCCAGGGCATCTGTGTGTGACCAGGGGCCCCCGGACGACCCATACTGGCCTTGGGTCCGACTGGATCAACCATCATTGCCAGGTCACTCACTCTGCAAAATCCCAATCCTCTTGAGTGCAACAGGGCCTGGGAACAGCCTCACAAAGGGGCCGGAAAGTCCCGATGGAGCCTCTCCCCTTAGCCCCCAGCTCCTGACTTGGGCCACATCAATCCTCACAGCTCCAACTAAGCTTACATCCTCTTGGGCTACAGGGAAGGGAGAAGAAGAGGAAGACTTATCCTTCTCCCTTTAGCCGGCTCTGAGGTGCTGAGACCCGGGCATCGCAGGGGCCTGGGGACTGAGAGGGACATTTCTGGGGAGATGTGGTCCTAGCTCCAATGCTCACTAGCTGGTGACCCTGAGCAGTGGCTTAACCTCTCTATACCTCAGTTTGTTCATCTTTACAATGGGAATCTCAATGGTCCTCACCTCATTTGGTAGTTCTGAGGGAGAACTCTTGTGGGGCTGTGTCTCTCCGCTGCCTCTGCTGACTGTTGCAAAAACTCTTCCTGGCTCTCAAAGTTCTTCTCAGCTGGAAGGCTTCTGCAGCCCAATGTCCATGCAGAGTGAATGGAAGATGCAAGTCCTAGTGGCTTCTACTAGTGGCATACCCCACACTTCTTGTATTCAAGTGTTCCAGAGCCCAGGTGTGGCCCCTACTGCTCTCTCCACCCCCAAATCAGAGGAACAATCTGTGCCAGTCTTGAGCATCCCCTTGGACACCCTCCCACCCAAACCCCCAAAGCTGCTGGCTTCTACCCCATCATTCATCCTGCCTATTTTTTTGTTTGTTTGTTTTGGTTTTGTTTTTTTGCCATGCTGCTTGACTTGCGGGATCTTAGTTCCCCGACCAGAGATTGAACTTGGGCCACTGGCAGTGAAAGTGCTGAGTCCTAACCACTGAACCACCAGGGAATTCCATTCTGCCTGTTCTTGAACTTGATCTAAGCACACTGCCCAAACGAGTCCTCTTCTCTTCTGAGCCTGGCTAATTATATTCACTATTAGGTCTGAGACACTCATCTGTGTTGCCTGAATCAGTAATTCCCTCTTGTTAATTGCTGAGTAGTATTCCATTGTATGGACGTACCACAGTCTGTTCATCTGTTGATGGACATTTGGATTGTCCCTAGTTCTTGGCCATTGAAAGAAATTGCTCTGAGTACTCTTGTACATGTCTTTTGATGAATACACACTCATTTTTTTTGATTCTTACTAGTCATATATACATATTTTTAACATCTTTATTGGAGTATAATTGCTTTACAATGGTGTGTTAGTTTCTGCTTCATAACAAAGGGAATCAGTTATACATATACATATATCCCCAAATCTCTTCCCTCTTGCGTCTCCCTCCCTCCCACCCTCCCTATCCCACCCCTCTAGGTGGTCACAAAGCACCGAGCTGATTTCCCTGTGCTATGCGACTGCTTCCCACTAGCTATCTATTTTACGTTTGGTAGTATATATATGTCCATGCCAGTCTCTCACTTTGCCCCAGCTTACCCTTCCCTTTCCCCGTATCCTCAAGTCCATTCTCTAGTAGGTCTGCGTATTTATTCCCATCTTGCCCCTAGGTTCTTCATGATCAAAAAAATATGCCCAGTAGTGGGATTGCTGGGTCATATGGTAGTTCTATTTTTAGTTTTATAAGGAACCTCCATACTGTTCTCCACAGTGGCTGTACCAATTTACATTCCCACCAACAGTGCAAGAGGGTTCCCTTTTCTCCACACCCTCTCCAGCATTTATTGTTAGTAGATTTTTTGATGGTGGCCATTCTGACCTGTGTGTGATGATATCTCATTGTATTTTTGATTTGCCTTTCTCTAATGATTAATGATGTTGAGCATTCTTTCATGTGTTTGTTGGCAGTCTGTATATCTTCTTTGGAGAAGTGTCTATTTAGGTCTTCTGCCCAATTTGCCCAAAATTGGATTGCCCAATTTTGGATTGGGTTGTTTGTTTTTTTGATATTGAGCTGCATGAGCTGCTTGTAAATTTTGGAGATTAATCCTTTGTCAGTTGCTTCATTTGCAAATATTTTCTCCCATTCTGAGGGCTGTCTTTTGGTCTTGTTTATGGTTTCCTTTGCTGTGCAAAGGCTTTGAAGTTTCATTAGGTCCCATTTGTTTATTTTTGTTTTTATTTCCATTTCTCTAGGAGGGGGGTCAAAAAGGATCTTGCTGTCATTTATGTCATAGAGTGTTCTGCCTATGTTTTCCTCTTAGAGTTTGATAGTGTCTGGCCTTACATTTAGGTCTTTAATCCATTTTGAGTTTATTTTTGTGTATGGTGTTAGGGAGTGTTCTAATTTCATTCTTTTACATGGAGCTGCCCAGTTTTCCCAGCACCACTTATTGAAGGGCTGTCTTTTCTCCACTGTATATTCTTGCCTCCTTTATCAAAGATAAGGTGACCATATGTGTGTGGGTTTATCTCTGGGCTTTCTATCCTGTTCCATTGATCTACATCTCTGTTTTTGTGCCAGTACCATACTGTCTTGATTACTGTGGCTTTGTAGTATCGTCTGAAGTCAGGGAGCCTGATTGATGAATACACACTCATTCTTGTTGGGTAAATACCCTGAGTGGAAATTCTAAGTGGTAAGGGAGGCCTATCTTCAGCTTAAGCAGATACGGCCAAGCAGACTTCTAAGACTGTTGCACCAATTTACCCTCCCACCCACAGCAAATAAGAGTTCCAGTGGCTCCATGTCTTCACCAACACTTGGCATTGTCAGTTTTGTTAATTTTGGCCATTTGTCTCACCAGTTTGAATTTCTTAGCTATCATGTACACTCTTGCCAGCTTAGAAATCTGAACTGAAAAAGCTGACCCATGCTGTATAGAAAACACCCCTTTCTCATCTTCCTTATCCACCTGCCCTTTTTATTTGTCACTGGGAAGAGCCCACAGAGAATTTACAAGACATTAAGTAGTTTGCGAGATGGTTCCCTTTGGAACCTTTTGTCTTGGTGTCCTGGTGTTCAGGCCTGTCTGATCCTCCACTTGAGCGCAGGCTGGATCTAGTGTAGACTCACCTCTAACCAGTGGAATACAGTAAGGGTGATGGGACTTCACTTCTGTGAGTAGGTTTAAAATACAAGATCTCCATCTTGTTGCAGACTCTCTCTGGTTGGCTACAATGATGTACACTGCCCTATAAAGAGGCCCACGTGTCACGGAACTGAGGGCAGCCTCTGGCCAACAGCCAGCAAGGCACCAAGGACTTAAGTTCCACAGCTCATAGGGAATTGAATCCTGCCAACAACCACAAAGTGAACTTGAAAGCAGATCCTACCCTGGTTGAATCATTTTTTTTTTCTTTTTTTTAATTTATTTATTTATATCTGGCTGCATCAGGTCTTCGTTGCTGCGCATGGGCTTTCTCTGGTTGTGGCGAGTGGGGGCTACTGTTCGTTGCGGTGCGCAGGCTTCTCATTGCAGTGGCTTCTCTTTGTGGTGGAGCACAGGCCCTAGAGCAGGCAGGCTTCAGTAGTTGTGACACGCGGGCTCGGTAGTTGTGGCTCGCGGGCTGTAGAGCACAGGTTCAGTGGTCGTGGGGCACGGGCTTAGTTGCTCCGCGGCATGTGGAATCTTCCCAGACCAGGGCTTGAACCCGTGTCCCCTGCACTGGCAGGTGGATTCTTAACCACTGTGCCACCAGGGAAGCCCTTAAAGTGTTTTTAATAAAGTGTTCTCTGGGGGAAACGGACCCCTTGTTTGCTCTGAGCAATCTCCCTCAAGGTGGCATCTGACCTTCTGTTCTAAATGTCACCAGCACAGAGGACCCCAACTCCATCTGCCACTTTCAGAAGATTTTACCTGCAGAAGTAAAGGTGGGAGACCAGTGGGTGTGATGAGGGGGCAACAGTGGTGACCCTTGTGTGAGTTAGGCAGGGTTTTGGCACATGGTGGGCCTCCAAAAACCAACAGCTCTTCTCAACCACAAATAGCACAGTTAAGTGCTTTCAATATCCCATTTATGCCTGCTGTTGCAAAAATGCCACAAAGCTGGAGCAGATGCTATCTGTGCCTCCCTCCCCTCCACAGCAAGTACCTGTGACCCTGCCTGGGGCCTCCTGTGACCAGAGGAGCGTGTCTAGCTGGTGCACAGGGAAGGCTAGAAGTGTGAGGGGTCAGTCCCTCTGGGAACAGCTCTCAGCTAATGCCTGATGGAAATAGGAGGATAAATATCCCAGCCCCCTCACCCCTGGGCTGGGACCGACTGCCATGTGTGCTCTATACTGTCTCCCTGGGGTGCCCAGGGGGATCGAGCCCCCGTTGCCCTTAGCGCCATCTGCCCATTGGCGCCCCCTGCAGGGTTCCGGGGCTTCCTGGGGTCACTTCCCAGGTAAACCACATCTTGGCAATCATCTCAGCCTTTGGTTCTGATGACCCTAAACCAAGGCAACATCTTTTTTATAATTAATTAATTAATTAGGTTGTGTCGGGTCTTAGTTGTGGCATGCGGGATCTTTTCGTTGCAGTGCACGGGCTCTTCGTTGCAGCGTGCGGGCTCAGTAGTTATGGCGCATGGGCTTAGTTGCCCCACGGCATATGGGATCGTAGTTCCCCGACCAGGGATCAAACCTGGGTCCCCTGCATTGGAAAGCGCATTCTTAACCACTGGACCACGAGGGAAGTCCCCAAGGCAGCATCTTTAACAGATGTGTCTACACCTCAAAATGTACCAGGATGCCGACAGCTACTTATGTCGGTGAGGCCCGTGGAGCTAACGGAGTCATTGATACTCTCCGATTTGGTCCTCACAGCTGTACTATGATGGGATTGGGGGATTAGCCCTATTTTATAAAGAAAGGAACTGAAGTGCAGGTCGCATGACTGCTCCCTGAGCCAGGTCTGTCCAAGCTGGCTCTTGGAACACAAAACCCTCATCAGGTGCCCAGGACAGGGAGCAACCAGAGCGTTTGGCTCCAGCCCTAGGACCAGCCTCTTCCCTGCTCGCCAGATTCTGATCAAAATACGAAGGTGCTCAGCACCCCATCCAGGGCGGTGTTGACAACAGGGCCAGGTTTCAGCAGGGACTGTGGGCAGCGTTTCCAGCCAGCCTCCCACGTTGTAACCTTGCAGACTTTCCAAGGCTCCAGTTCTTGGTCCCAGGAGGACGCGCAGAGATCAGACTGGGATGAGGCTAGTGAGCACGTAGGGCCCACATTTAAGGAGGTGCTCGCTTCAAACTTGGGGCCCACCTGCACGTGAAGGAACCTGAGAGTGAGTGCCTCCTTAAATTTTCTTTTTTTTTTTTTAAGTTGAGGTGAAATTCACATAACATGAAATTCACCAATTAAAAATGTACAGTTCAGTGGCATTTAGCGCACGGACGATGTGCAACCATCACCTCTATCTAGTTCCAGAACATTTCCATCACCCCAAAGGAAACGTCATCCCTATTAGCCATTACTCCCCATTCCCCCTCCCCCAGCCCCTGGCAACCACTAATCTACTTTATATCTCTATAGATTTTCCTGTTCTGGACATTTCATATCAATGTGATCATTGGCCTTTGTGTCTGGCTTCTTTCAATCAGCATGATGTTTTCAGGGTTCATCCATGCTGTAGCATGTGTCAGAGCTTCCTTCCTTTTATGGCTGAGTAATATTCCACTGTATGGATGGATCACTTTATGTTTATTCATTCATCTATTGATGGACATTTGGGTTGTTTCCACCTTGTGGTGATTGTGACTAGCGCTGCTATGAATGCACGTGTACAAGGATTTGTCTGAACCCTTGTTTTCAGTTCTTTAGAGCCTCCTTAAATTTTGTACCCGCACTCTAGTCCTGGCCTTGAAGATTAGGCCTAGAGGTCTAGCTTCTAATTCTCCTGACCAGTCCACCAGGTACTCCTCACACACAGCCAGCTTGGGTCCTTCCTCCTCAACTCTCTTGCCCACCCTCAGAGTCCCCAGGGCCTCCCCCATTCCAGAGAGTTCTCAGAAACTGGAGTCTCCAGTGTTTCCCGGGCGCTAGCTATGTCCTGGTGTCCTACACGACAGGGTTATGGGGTTCCAGCCATCACCACCGCTGTGTGTTCTCACATGAGTGACCTTGCTTTTCTGGCCTCAGTTTGCCCATCTGTGAGTGGGGTTGTCCTAAGGATTAACTAAAGCTGGAAGTGCCTGGTGTGTGTCTGCAGTACTAGGCATGTGACACTACATTCATTCTGACTCGATCCTCTTCAATGATATTTTCATGCTCACCGAGAGCCTATGCTTCCTGGGCACCCCCTGTGACAGGTGCCATATGGGAGGAGGAGGTCTGTACAGCCTCCCAGGGGCTCAGGAAGGAGGTGATCCAAGCCAATGGGGCACCCAACTCTGTACTTGATCATCAGAATCCTTACCCAAGGTCAGGTTTGGGGACCAGCTTCCCTGCTGGGTGCTGCCACCTCTCTGCCCACGGAGATGGGTCCTGGGGGACTTCAAGCCACTGTGTGGCTGAGCTTCCTCCACCCCTGAGTCCCTGTGCGGCCCAGGAAGGGACGGGTTGGGAGACTTCTGGGGACATTTGTCCATTTGGGGTTGGGGCAGGGACCAGGCCATCCCCACACCCTGTGAAACGTATATGCATGAAGATTTGTGGGGCATGGGCCCCAGACTTGGCTCTACAAGGGGCACACTCTCTGTCCCCTGACTCCTGCCCTTTCTACCCCCACTCCTTTCACTCCACCCCTCATCCTGGGTCTGCACTTGGCCACGCAGCATGTTTGGATATGGCTCAGATGACATGGAAATAGTGACATGGAGTTTATTTTCAGGTTGTGCAGGACAGGGGTGGGGCCAGGGCCTCCGGAGACCCCCTGAGGCTCTGAGTTATCCACTCCAAGCCCTGTCAGTTCCAAGAGTCCCAGAAACTGGCCATCAACCCACCTTTTCCTGCTACCAGGCACCCCGACTGACAGAAGCACAGGTTGACACGCCTTGAGGACCTGCTACGCACAGGCCCCTGGAATGGCTCACACGGAGTCTCACGGGAGCCTTAGGAAGAGGGACCGCTTCCATTCCCATTTTACAGACCAGGAAACTGAGACACAGAGCGGTGAAGCCCTCAGCCACAGGCCCACAGCCAGGAGTCTGGGTCCAGGCCTCCAGGTGCGTCCATGGCCCTGGGCTGCTCTGAGCTCCGCACACACAGGTTTCAAACGCTCACAGCCCGGAAGGAGTCGCAGAGTCTGAGACTTGCACTATCAGCAGCATGGGGGTTACAGGACCTGGGTTCGAATCCTGGCTCTGATGCTCAATACTGGCCGTGGGACCCTTGGTGAGTCACTGCCCCTCTCTGGGCCTCGGTTTCCTCATCTGTAAAATGGACGGAGATGTTTAGAGACATGCTGCCTGAGCTCTCCCCTCCCCTCCTGCCTATACCAGAATCTTATTCATTCTGGGCAGCTACATTTCCTTGTCTCATCTGTGTTGAAGCGTGGCCACATGACTCTGTTCTGGCCAATGGGGTATAAGCAGAAGTGTCCCAAGGCCTCCCAGGAAAACTTCCAAAATCTCCTGAGAAGTCCTGGCCCTCTGCCTTTCTCTCTGAGTGAGGTAAAGGTAAAGGTTGGAGCCCTGGCAGCCTTTTTGTGCCATGAGGCAACCTTGAGGACACACGTCAGGGATGCTGTGAACTGAGAGAGAAATCAAGTTATACTGCTACTGTGGTTGAGCCTGGAGCTATCTCTACAAGAGTCCTCTTCCTGCTGCCTGACACTAGGTCTCTATCCTTGATCTTTGGGCTCACACCAGAGTGGAGTCCTTCCCTGAACCCCCTGGCCTGTGGCTCAGGATGCTGCGCATCTCATGCGTGACCTCTTCCCAGTGCCCCTCACTGGCAGACAGTGTCCGGTGCATGCGGAATGCAGGCAGGCTGCCCTCCCGGCCTCCCCCTATGGCTGCAGGTGTTGTGGCAGTAACCATGGATCTGAGGGAGTCCCCAGGTTTTGGGCAGGATGAGTAGGGGGTCCAGTGATGGGTACCCTGCTGGGGCTGAGCCCTGGAGCTGGCCTTGGAGACTTCAGCAGGGCAGACAGGGTCGTCTTCAAAGTGCGGTGGGGACAGCTCATGGAGGCCACGGCGGGTGGCCCGGGCGGCCCGGAGTAGAGTGTGGGTCAGCGCCGCCACCAGGACCAGAGCACCCAAGCCAAGGATGGAGGCAGCTGCTGCACCCGTCTCGATCTCGAAGAGAAGCAGGGCGTAGATGGATAGTGCTGGGGAAGGAAACGGCTCTTATTCAACGTTTGTTCTCCAACCCCTGGGAGAGCTCCCCCAAATGGAGAGCAGTTATAGAAAATTGTACATTATGATAGGCACATAGACGAACTCATCTAACCCTTTCACACCCGACAAATACATCATCATCACATCTGTTTTACTATAAAATGGTAAATTGTGTGTTATGTGTACTTTACCACGATTGAAACAACTCAGATCTCAGGCTTTCTGAATCCCTGTGATTGACCTTGAGTGAATCACAGTCCCTCTCTGGCCTCAGTTTGCTGATCTGAACAACAAGACAGTTGGCGGGGACTTCCCTGGTGGTCCAGTGGGTAAGACTCCGCCCTCCCAATGCAGAGGACCTGGGTTGCACCCCTGGTCAGGGAACTAGATCCCACATGCATGCCACAACTAAAGAGCAGCAACTAAAAATCCCGCATGCCGCAACTAAAAAGATCCCACGTGCCACAACTAAGAACTGGAGCAGCCAAAATAAATAAATAAAAGTAAATCTTAAAAAACAAAAAAGACAGTTGACGACCTGGCCTTGAGGACCTGTACTGGTTCTCTATTGCCCTGTCCGATGTCCATTTGGCACCACCATTCTTTTTGGTGGGGACTGTCCTGTGCATTGCAGGACATTTAGCAACTTCTATCCACCAGACACCAGTAGTACGCTCCCCCTGCCCTATCGTGACAACCAAAAATGTCTCTAGATGTTGATTGCCAAATGTTCCCTCAGGGGCAGAATCAGTTCCCATTGAGAAGTGCTGGTCCAGTCCCTACCCCTACCCTGGTCACTGGTCTAGAAGGACTGACCCACCACTCTGGCATCAGTGACATGTATGGTTCTAGGCCAATCAGAGCACTGCTTCCCCTGATTATAGTGATTGGTGCATGGCTATCACATGACCCAAGCTCAGCCAATCAGAGTCAGCCCTGGGACCTTTGCTTGGCCTATGAGGACAGGGTTATTTTCTAACTGCAGCCATTAGGGAATTGGTAGAAGAGAAGCCCAGTGCTGAAGGACTTCTTGGCACTTTGTGGGCTGTTTTAATGCTTTCTCCAGCTCTGTACTCTTGCTTTTGAAGATGCCACAATGCATCATGTCTGACATATTAAGGCGAGGCCAAGGACTTTTTTTGCTCTAAACATTTTTTAAAAATATTTTTATTTATGTATTTATTTGGCTGTTCTGGGTCTTAGTTGCGGCATGCGAACTCTTAGTTGCAGCATGTGGGATCTAATTCCCTGACCAGGGATTGAACCCAGGCCCCCTGCATTGGGAGCGTGGAGTCTTAGCCACTGGACCACCAGGGAAGTCCCTGCTCTAAAATTTTTTACCTAAACATTTTTTTCTTTTTTTGAAAGATCTTTATAACTATTATTTTGGCTCTGGTTAGCAATGAATGAATGATTGGCTGGACATGCTCAGGAATTCTTGCTGAGTGAGGTCACCTATCCTCAAAAAGAATCTAAATGGGAGCTGAACAAATTCTTAATTTAATGCTTAATGAGGCTGACATAGTTACCTTTGTTTGCCCTTTGTGAATTTTCTTGTATTTTAGAATAAGAATATTTTATTCTCCAAGTCTCCAACATTTTTGTTGGCTTATGAAAAGGCTTGAGGTCATAGGTATTGTGTTGAAAGCTCTTACAGAGACAGGCCTCTTTCTCAGGGCACGGCAGGTGATGAGATGAAGTGAGAAGCATTTCTGAAGACCTCATTGGAGTGCGGGGATCCAGCCACAGCTGAGGCCAATAACCCCTGATCTTTTCAGATACACGAGTCACTCCATCCACTCTCCTTTTTAAAAAACACACATCCAGAGCATTTTTGTTTGTTTTTGTTTGTTTTGTTTTTGGCCACGTGGCACGTGGGATCTTAGTTCTTAGTTCCCTGACCAGGGATGAACCCACGCCCCGTGCAGTGGAAGCGCAGAGTCTTAACCATTGGATCGCCAGGGAAGTTCCACACTTAATAAAATCCAGAGCATTTTATGAAGTCAAACAACAAGAGTTATGCAGAGTTCGCTGCGCTGTACATACAAATTCCCACAATGACCCCTAGGCTCATATCTCATGAATAAATCTTTTAAATATATCTTGTAAACTTCTATTTCTCTATTATGGTACTAAGGAAAAACAGTAATAGCAAATCCCTTGTTTTTCAGTCAGCTGATTTGTTTTTCTTCCAGTGAAACAGGTTGTTTATAAGGCTGCCAAGGATCTATGTATGATTCAGCGCTGAGTCTCCAGCACCAGCAACATATTTTTCAAGATTAGAACAAAATATAAGATGTCAGGAGTCTCTTTAAGAAAGGTGATGATTGGATTCCTTTACCAGCATGTGTGGGGGAGAGAATGTTGATCAAAGAAAAGTTATAAGTCGGGGAAGGAAAGACAGTGCGGTGTGTCCCTCTGGCACTCAGGTTATTAGTTTTTACTCTGCTTCATGTGTTGGGATTTAGAATTGCATTTCTGGTTTATGAAGCGTACTTTTTTTTTTCTTAAGCCCTTCTTGAGCTGGATTCAGATATTTGTGACCAAAACAGTTTTTGCTAAGGCCAACCTGTGAAACGCTATCTCCAGAAACCACCAAGGACTTGGAAACTTTTATTCAAACCAAATGTAGAAAACTGATGGATCAGAGGTGTTCTGAAGACAGCTGCCATTTATGGAATCCCCACTGGGATCAGATGCCAGCCATGGGCTAAAGTGTAGGAGCCAAGAGTGAACCAGGCAGGCTGCCTCTGGAGCTGACCCCAGTTGTGGGGCTATTACCCCCGGTCACCACAACCCAGGGCCCTATACCCCATGTTCTATCCTGAGCACGTACCTGCTAAGTAGACGGAGACCCCACAACAGAAGAGGCCGAGGGCCACATGTCTGAGGAGGCGGCAGTCATAGAGAAACCAGTCAGACCTGGCAGGGAGGGGGGCAGGAAGAAAATGGGCTCAGGAGGCAGAGCTGGTGGCATAAGGCTCGGGAGGAGAGGTAGGGGGAGTGGTCCAGCTTTGGGGAACTGGAGGTCTATGTGAGGACCTAACCATCCACTCATCTATCCCCCCACTCATTCATCCTTTACCATCCATCCATCCCCATCAATTATTCAACCATACAGCCATCCATCCATTTAACCATGATTTATTCATCCATCCAGCCATTTATTTAAACATCCATCATTATCCATTCATCCATTTGTCACCTGCCATCCAGCCATCCATCCATCCAACCCCCACCCACCCATCCATCCATCGTCTATCTCCCAGTCACCATCCATCGAGCAAACCAACCATCTGTCCATTCATCCATCCAGTCACTATCCATCCCATTCCCCTCCCCCAAAACCCCTCCATATACATCAGTCCATTCGAACATCCAACACTAATGAAGCAGTTATTGTGTACAGACACTTGTTAAACATCTGACCTCCATTATTTTACAGACCATAAGCTTATTTGGGGGTGAGAAAACTGAGGCTAACTTGTTATCAGTGACAATAGAAACAGAGATTCCCAAGAGCTGACATGGATTGAGGACTTAGTTTTTAGCCCAGCCCCTTGCTAAGTGCTTCCGCTGGGTGCATGCCCTTCTCCAGTCCTGTGAGATCAGGAAAAGGAAGCTCTGAGAGCTTCCATCATCACTCACCTCCCACCAATACCATGGAAATGGCCTCCTCCCTGGTCTGCCTTCCAACTCCCCTCCTGACCCCTTTTCTGCACAGTGGCCAGAGTGGGTTCTTTCAAACTTAAGTGGGTTCTTTCAAACTTAAGTCAGATCACATCCCTCCTGGCTCACAACTCTCAGTCAGACAAAACCCCAAGGGCTTCACCACAGCACAGGAAGTGCTATATAATCCAGTACCTCTTGGACTTCCTTGGTGGTCCAGTGGTTAAGACTCCATGCTTCCACTGCAGGGGGCGGGGGGCAAGTTCAATCCCTGGTTGGGGAACTAAGAGCATGCATGCCACATGCGGAAAAAAAAAAAAAAATCCAGTACCTCTCACTTCCTGGCCCTCAACTTCCTTATCTACCCTTCAGCCACATCAATCACCTCTATCACCTTCTAACGCCCTAAGCTCATTCCTGCTCCAGGGCCTTTGCACATGCTGTTCCCTCTGGCTGGATCACAGTCCCCCAGATCTTCTGCCTCCTTTCCTCCCTCAAGTCTCAACACAGGCCTCCCCTGATGGTCCCATCTCATCCCCCACCCTGTCCTCCTGCACCACATCACCGCATTTTCATCCATTTCCGGCATTCATCACCATTTGACATTACTGATCTGTTTTGTATCTTCATTATCTGTGTCCCCATGAAGGTGGGTCCAGGTCCGCCTGGTTCCTGCTGGGTCGCCAACACCAAATGCTCGGCTCAGCCCCCGGCAGGTGCCCAACACATATTTGTCAACTGACAGAACACATGCTTTTCAGCACCCCTTGAACTATCAGATGGAGGGTGCACAGTTCGGATGGGATCAAATGGTGGAATCTCCCATCTGCTCAAATCCATGGAATCCTGGACAAGGATCCCAGCTCCCCTCCCCCAGCATCCTGGAAGGAAACACTCAGATATGGGACAGCCAAGTCCTTGGCTCAAGGAAGGTTCCGCACTCCACATGCACCCACCAGCCGCCCTGTCCAGTGCCCGTATCCCCGAGCTCAGGTGCCTGACAAGGAACCCCACCCAGGGCCAGGGCACATGTTCTGGCTCTACCAGATTCAAGTTCAAATCCAGTCCACTCCCTTCCAATCCTGGCAGCCTAGAGAGAGCAGACTCTTTTTAACACACTGTTAAAACGGGAGATAATAACAGCACCAGCCACCCAGGGGGCTTCACTGTGTTAATCCACATTAAGTGGGGGGCACCTAGAGCTTAGGGTTCCATAAATGACAAACGCTATCAACACTGGGGCTAACTGACCCCAGGCCCTCTCTGAGCCTGTTTCCACATCTTTGAAAAGGGGGTCCCAGCTGTAGTTGTACCTGCTGTAAATTTTCAACAAATATAGGATGGAGGGAGGGATGGATGGAGAGAAGGAGAAAGAGAGTGAGGGAGGGATGGAAGAAAGGAGGAAGGGAAAGATGGATGGAGGGAGTGAGGAAGGAAAGCTCTCCCCCAACGTGACGCCCAGAGAAGGGAAGCGGCTCCCCCGGGCTTGTCCAGCCCCCAGCCGGGCAGAGGGGCCGGTCCTCCTACCTGCCGGAGCCCGGTCCCCGCGCCATCTCGGCGCCCAGGTGGCCGCAAAGCGCGGCGAGAAGCAGGCAGGTGAGACCCAGCACCAGGGCGAGGGCGGCGAGCGCGGCTGCCAGCGGCAGCAGCGCCCCGGCCGCGTCCTCCGGCAGCCCAGGGCCGCCGCCCAGCTCCGGGCCCACCACGTCGATTCGCGGTCCTCGAAGTTCCGCGCGGCCCGCCTGCAGCTGGAACAGCAGCTGCGCGCCCAGCGCCGCCAGCACGGCCGCGGGGATGCCCAAAAGGATCATCGCGGCCAGCACCCGGCCGCCGTACGACCTGGCCATGGAGGGGTCCTGCGGGCCTATGGGACAGTTGAGGAATCAAAGAGATTTTAGGGGGCAGGGGAGTTGAGGGGCGTCCGAGGCCCTCGGCGGTCCAGAGGGGGCGGGGCCGCAGGGGGGGTTTCTGAATATTGTCGGGGCCGCAGAGGGCTCGGGATGCCAGTCGCGGTGAGGACGAGAAAGCTCTGGGAAAACTTGAGACAAAGTCTTTTCTTTCTCTGTGAGCTACAGCTCCTGGCCTCAGAGTTCTGGAGGGGCGGGGCCTGCGGGGGGCGGGGCGAAGAAGGGGCGGAGGCGGTCCCACGTGGGATAAGGGCGCCGTGGCGGGATCCAGAGAGCCTCACAGATCCATAAACTCATTCAAGTGCCCCATTTTCCCCTCCCGCCGCCCCAAGCACCTGTTTCATTGCTGTCTTTTAAGAAGGAAAAGAAACTTGAACGAATTTTTAAATAATTCGCGCTGATATGTGGTCTCTATCCGTGGATCCGGCAATTGGCTGGAATGTCCCCTCTGCTCACCGTCTTTCAAGGTTTTCAGAAACGTCAGCCACCTCAGAGAGGCCCTCCTGCACCCCCTCCCCAAGCAGCACACCTGTCCTTCGCTGCTAGCCTTTGTTCTTCCCACGGCACATTTTGGGGGATATTATTTATTTATTTTTAAGTTTTAAAAATTGAGGTGAAATTTACACGACATAAAATTAACCATTAGAGGGGCTTCCCTAGTGGCGCAGTGGTTGAGAGTCCGCCTGCCGATGCAGGGGACTACGGGTTCGTGCCCCGGTCCGGGAAGATCCCACGTGCCGCGGAGCGGCTGGGCCCGTG